>NW_017095979.1:97925-109599 GCF_001412225.1 Nicrophorus vespilloides
CGTTATAAGAAATCGTGTTATACGAAAATATTCATCGTAGAACACATAATTATTTGGGATTAATATATAGTCTACTGTACTCAACATTCATTCTTCCTCAAATCGATTCGAGAACTGAAATTCTATTCTGTTGTTATTTTTCAATTATGTTTGGGAACCGAGGTTCAATAGTAGAGTATATTTTTTTAAATTAAATATATTGTAAAAAGCAATGTTAAAAAGTAACTCAACAAAAATTAATTGTTGGCATTAATTTGTTAATGCATGGATATACATTATAAGTAATGTATATGAATCTAATATAATTAAATTAATAAAGCTATAATTATTGAATATAAATCCTTTTAAAAATGACATTCGATTTGGTCCATATAACTGGAATAAAATAAATTCAATGTGCCTGATAAATTAAATTCGAGTGGTCTCATAATGAAGAATGACAAAAACCTCTGACCTTCATTCTCTAACAATTTGGGCGTTTGGGTAACTTTACTTCCAGATGGTCTCATGTAGTACCACAACACAATCATTATTATCCTTAATTCTATTCACTTTTAGTTTCATTTACAGTAGACTCTCGTAAAACGCTGTTAATATGTTGTAAGAATTCGCTTTATAAGAAATCGTGTTATACGAAAATATTCATCGTAGAACACATAATTATTTGGGATTACTATAGTTATATTCAATTTTGTTGTACGAAAATAAAATATATATCGGAGTCTACTGTACTCTTAATCTTCAACATTCATTGTTCCTCAAATCGGTACGAGAACCGAAATTCTATTCTGTTGTTGTTTTTCAATTCTGTTTGGGAACCGAGGTTCAATATTAAATATATTGTAAAAAGCAATAAGAAAAATTACTCAACATAAATTAATTGTAGGCATTAATTTGTTAATTCATGATATACATTATAAGTAATGTATATCAATCTAATATAATCAAATTAATAAAGCTCTAATTATTGAATATAAATCCTTTTAAAAATGACATTCGATTTGGTCCATATAAATGGAATAAAATAAATTCAATGTGCCTGATTAATTAAATTCGAGTGGTCTCATAATGAAGAATGACAGAGAGCAGCCTGAATTGGCTTCATTTTTATTTCTGCTGGTAATTCATATAGAATTAATGGCCGTGAATACCTTTTCGGTATTCGTAGCCTGATGAAGACTGTTGAATTCAGGGATTTGATTAGACGGTTTTAGCTTCGAAGTCCCTCTCATAAATCAACTCCGGGTTTTGGTACGTCGCAAACATACACAAATACATATATATATATGTATATATGTATATATATATATACAGGGCAGATTTGATGTTTGATAACTGAACGTTTGTTTCGTTGATTAATTGGAGCATTCGAGTGCATTTTAAGTGAATTGAAGAGCGGCCTATTTAAGCGCAACCCACATCCACATATCCGTTTGTTCGTTGCTAATTAGATTGACTTTTAAGCAAATGATTCAATGATGGATTGCAGCTGATGAATGTGCAACTCACCTCGCCCTAATCAATCCACAACACCGACGCACCGCAATAACGCGAAACATATACAATACGAAATCATCTCGTTCACTTTGTTATTGTTTACCTTCGATGCATGAATGTTTAACATTTCATTACTAATTAATTTTCTAATTTCAATTACCAACTACATAATTACACATTGAATTTACAGTTCATTTTATAGTCATTCATTGTCATACATCAATTATTACAAACATGCAAACAATTGATATGTTTCAGTAGATGCGTAAACTCAGTTTGTGTTTAACATAGTAATTTGTAAAATCAATGTATTTATAACCAATTAATTGCACAAGTTTAATTTTAACATTTGATTTCATGAAAATGTATACAAAATTAGTATAAATAAGTTTACTATAAAATATATGCACCACCACATAAAAAATATAATTATAATGAATTACATAAAAGTTTTCTCTATTATGTCATGTCTGTTTTAGTACTGTTTATTTGAAATTCTTCGATTAGTCCGGTTTCAAAGACTATCATTATACTATCAATTATTAGAATCACATATTATGCGAGGATTTTTAGAATCTTCGATGAACGTTGTAATTTTCCAAATTTATGCTTGTATTAGAATTTAATTGGCATAACATGAAAATTATGTAAGCATGCCACGCCCATCCCAAAGTATTATATTTTACAGCAACTTTTCAGCAACAAAATCGATTGTCCTCATTTGCATGATTTTATTAATTTTCTTGCCCTCCATCATTCTTCTCGGAACAAAACAACGTTTCATCTTCCTGTTCTGCAGGATCTGATAAAATTGTTTACAACCACTTTTCATTTACAATAATAACTAAAAATACATCAAAATATTAAATATTCATCAAATTTATACGGAATTTTATATATACTACTTCATAGCTATAATCAATTATATAATGTAATAGTTGTTATTATTTATAGAAAATAATTTCTGTTATTTTAATATTTACAAAAAATGATATTTAATTCACACAATTTATTTCCCCAATTCATGTATAAGACGCAAACAGTTTATATACTCCAAATTTGTTTTAAACTTTGGAAAATACGGTTCTCTTATTTACATACAACAAAGTATTGCAATCAAACCTAAAAATAGATCAAAAATTAAAAATGCGAAGACAAATATTTTAACTTAGAAAACTTGTGTATTAGTTAATACAT
Organism: Nicrophorus vespilloides; assembly: GCF_001412225.1. Lineage (NCBI taxonomy): Eukaryota > Metazoa > Arthropoda > Insecta > Coleoptera > Silphidae > Nicrophorus > Nicrophorus vespilloides. The sequence goes on from NW_017095979.1 coordinate 100,620, forward strand.
GTACTAATTTTTTTTTAATCTGCAACAGTATTATATAATTATTCTATACATATTAAAATAAATATTGTTATTATAAAATATATTTATAAATATTTTAGTCAATTATCTTTTTAAAGATATTTTGTAAATAATTAATTAACAAACTATATTCGTGAATAGCATGAAAATTGCGAAATGCACATGACAGCCTTTCATGTAGCTTAATTGCTTTCCTTATAATATCCTCTCTTGAATGGAACAAATGGATAATTTTCATATATGAAAAAACCTGATTGTTTATATTTTCTTGAGACCAATTTTAAGATTAATCTCGGTAATATATTTTTTTTTCTAAAAATTGTCTCTTGAATTTGGATGCGTATGTTTACTAAACAAATGTTTTGATTAATTTATGTTCTATCAATTTAGTTAATGAATCAACTGCGAACTAATGTAATTAATAATTGTGTCATGAAGTTTAAACTAGTAACCAAATTATAATTAATTAAATTTAAGTCAAATACAAAAGATTCTTAACATTAGAGTTTTATCATAAATAATAATTTCTACAATATATTCAGTATTAAAATGACTACAATTATCGGTGATTGAACTGAATGAATAAATGCTTAGCATAAAATGATGATTATTATATATAATATAAATATTTTTTGAGCCGTCCAAAAATGATTGATGTGCAGCAAACTATGTCAGGCCATAAAATATAATGGTAATAATGGAACCTCGTTTTGTTCTTTTTACCATCCATCCTTCTCGCTCCTGTCGCTCCTTCCTGCCCTCTCGCCATCCTTGTTCTCTTTTTTTTACACGAGAGGACATCTCGCTTAGAATTTATGCCTAATCTCAACATAAGTCAAGAAGCAAAAAAGCGCGGGTCGTTTGGTGTGAAAGTTTTTCGCATAACTCAAACAACTCTAGTATAATTGAAAGCGTTAGGTTGTCAGCTGCAGCGTAATTAGAGGGGGACGGAATTAACACTTGTAACTCCACTTCCGTTCAATACACTTCCTTTTTCTCTCTACTTGGTAATTCTCTTTTTTTTTATTATTTTTTTTTCATCCTTTTTCGCAAATGCTCAAATTTAATTTCGCATCCAGTTGGCAAGACATTAATTAAAATTACAATTTGATTTTAGTGTATATTTCATGTTTGGATATGACATAATTAGACAAGGTAATTGTCGACATCCGGACAGTAAAATATAATTCTGAAAAGACGGCAAATATTATATACATATTTAATTAAGCTTTGTACTAAATGTAGGAGTGAAGTAAAAAAATAATTCATTTCAACATTCTATTTTTATAAAGTAATTTGTTAAATTGGACAGAAAGTAAAGATATTTTTTATGTAACCATATTTTTATTTAATCCAATTTTCATTAATTTATGTAGCTATAATATAATATAACAAAAAAGTAATAAAAGTAATATAATTTCGCCAATATTCCGGACTGTTTGAAACTGGACTAATAGAGAACTTTAAAACTACATAAAATAAACTTGCAACCTATTGAAGCAGTGATTCTCAAAGTGTGGGTCGCTACTTCCAGGGGGGTCGCAGAAAAATTGATGACAGACGGAACGGTATGTTTTTTTTACGATTTCAAAAAGTTTGAGAAACACTCTATTCGAGCAATGAGCCATTTTCTGTTAGTATAAGTTTATATGAGAAATGGAAGGGTGAACGAATGTACATATTTAGTTACGTAATTGATGATGGTGAGAGTTTAAATTTTTTGGACTATAGAGGGGGAAAAAACGATTATTAATGTATAAAAATAATGTTGTGTACTAATTTTTTAATAATAAATCAAATTTTGATAAAAAGCCTTCCAATTTTAAAATTAATTAATGATTTTTAATTTGTTTACGTATATTTATATAACTTTTGTAATCAATATTATATCAAAATAACCATAGGAAAGAAATACCTGAGGTCGTGTAGTTATGATGATGTAATCGATAGCTTCTAGAGATCGCTGTTTGCAGAATGTTGTCATGAAAACAAGAGTTTCACCTGTTTGTTGAATATCTTAAGCGGAGCCGTGTAAAGGGGAAGTTCGAGAAAGGCAGGTATTGTTGAGTTTGGCTAAGTCGTATTAAGTTTGAGAAGGAACAATGGCCGGTGCGAGTTCATTATGCATTCACCAGGCACATCAACCGTACATCACCACCCCTTTTCTCCCATCGGGAAAACTTGGTCATTCAGTTGCAGATCGCAAACGAATAAAATAAATAACAAAAACAAAAACCGATAGGAGAGATGTGCCTGCATGTATCAACGTCATGTATTAATTAGAGATTTCCGGAGAGATCCGAGTGTGTTTATGGATTTCCAATAAGTGGATAATAGCGGATGTTACAGGCGTGGGTTCACTTCCTCATTCCGTAACTGATTGACGTCGATCCCTTCAAAATTCAATTACGATTCAATTTATAATGACCAACCAGGAGAGCGCGGTTGGGATTTCGTTAGGATTTGAATGAACATGGAGGAGGCCTTGCGGTGCGAAAGGTATAAGGAAAACAATATTTACCAAATTCGATACAATTCCCTGGCCAAATCAGCCTAAACTTTTCGATATTCCCGGACTTGCGACCTTCGGGCTTTATCATCGCTTTGTACGAAAGAAAAAAAAGGACGAGTTTAGTGGAGCGTGTCGCAATTTATGCGGAGACATCAAAAAATTCTGGTGTTAGGTTTCTTCTATGTGTTTGCGGTGCTGCGCTTTGGGAGAAGGCGTCACGACGGTAGAAGTGCCCCGTTTTACGTACATAGCGTGGTGTCAATAAGAACCATCACAGTTCCCCCTTTCTCGCATCAGAATTTGGCTTAGATATAAAAATATCATATATACATCTATAAAGGGGAAAAGTGGAAATCGAATCGGAAAGTTTTCATTCACGTTCGTATGATTCTTCGCAGGTCTTCCGGGAAATGGATACATTGGATTTTAGCTTCCGTTTTATTTCGGTACAACGACTAAAGTAAAATAAAAGTATATAGGAAATCTATCAGAAGCATTATAACACCGAACAATTACAATAATTCTCATATCTCCCCATTTTCTCTCGTATCACAGCGAAAATCGTTGGCGGATGAAAATGTCCTATACAATTTTCCTAGTTTTACCATTGGATCGGTCATTGAATGCACGGGATTTCCATACACTCCGATGGTTGAAATTGAAATCGCAGATAAAAACTGAATTTATATATGAATAATATTGGGATTACTATGCGGAATGAAATGCGCGCATTAAATTATTCAAAAGGTGTCACCCTGCCCTATACATTTCCAACCATCGGACATAATTCAAAACCGCTTTTATTATTACAATTTTTCTCTCCCATTGTTGATTTAAAACAAAATATTATCAAATTACATTTTTTTAAAATACTGCATTTCAACAATTGATGAAAATGCAACTGTAAATATCGGAGCGTATGCAAAATATACACTTTATTTTGTACTTTTATTTGGAAAACGAATGCATTTTTTTTATAGAAAATGTGTTGATATTTTAAATTGATAAATAAACGGCATCGATGGAATATATTTACGGATACTAAACTGGCAGTTATTTTATATTAGTTTCATACATTATTTGATAAAAAAAACAGTAACGATTTAATATTTTTTTTAATATTTAATTGAAAACATTTTATAATAATTAAACATTGCAATAAAACAGATTTAATCAAGTAAAGAAAATACATAACATTTTGGAACTCTTTTTTTTTCCTAAATACATAGGTTGGGATTATCTCACCTTTCCAGTTTTAAAAGTGATGCTTGGGTTATACCTATTGGCGTCTTACAGACGCCAAGCGAGTAACGATATTATGAAATGCCAGGCGAGTAAAGTAACGGAGAGTTAAAAGAAAAGTGGAAGATGTTGTAAGCTTAAATTTATATTTAATTTACTATACCTTGATATAACTTTCAACCAGAAATTGGATTTTAAAAGCCACTCAAATACACTTGAGGTTGGAATTAAATCAAGAGCATCTAAATATTTAAGAGGTGGAATCAACATTTCAACAACTTCTTGAAGCTTTGGAAGTGGCTTCGGATCAAAACCTGAATAACCCGTTTTTTTTTTAATAAAATATAAATAAATAAACTAAATATTATAAAACTATAAATTATAAAAAAAAAATATCCAACTTTTATTATTGTGATTAGAACAACTATAAATAATGGAAATTACTGTTTAAATTATTATTTTAAAGTTTAGGTAAAAACATTCATAAATATACTCATATAAATGAAATATGAAGTAAGAACAATGAGAAAAAAAATAATTGAAATTTGTATACATCCAACATCTATAAATAACTGAAGTAACAATTTATTAAGTTCAAAAAGCTAATATTAACGCGGAACAAGTTAAACAGTCAAACAAAACAAAACGTTCAGTTCAACCCTTGTCTACGTAGGACTTGGTGGCATTTCCAGGAAAAACAAAACATCCGTGAAAGGGGTACAATGTGGAAAACGAAATTAATGAATTTCAGGAAAAGTAAGTCAAGAGCGCAACGTTTTTTCACCGCGGAAAGTAAAAATCCGCAAACAATGTACGAACTTTCACTCGTGTTATATTTAGGAAAATTCTCGTGAGATCAGCGAAAAGTTTCCTTTTTTTCTCTCTCTCCTGCAGTAATACGTTTTAACGAGTCCCGAACATTTTATTAGCCCATCAGATAGTTATTAAGGCATTCACCGTAATCTGCAGGGAATAAAATTTGCGGATTCCATAAAAATCGCCGAAGGAACGAGAATATCACTCAGCACCTGGCGCATCCGAACGACAGGAAAAGCGAATATATAAATGTCGAAAGTAACGCAGGGAAACATTATTATTTTGTACGTTAAAAATTTAATCATCGAAAGTTTCCGGAGCACCGTACTTTTTTATAGCGCGACCTCTAAAAATATTATTAACCGTCATTTATGCGAACATTAAAACACTTTATGCAGAAAGTAAATTCGGAAAAAAAGTTTTTTTTTTAAACGCAAAACTCTGCAAATATAACTAATAAAAATATAAAATCGGCATAATAAAAACGAGAGGTCTTTTTATGAATCATTTTAATTTCCGCATTTATACTAGTAATATCTATATTTGTTAAGAGCCTTTCCTACTAACTAATCATAAAAAAAAGATATTTTATAGTATTTTAGTTATGATACACTTAGAAATCCGATTAAATATAATGTTAATAAACACTTTAATACAAAAGTTATGTATCGAGTAACTAAGTAATGTTTACATCAAGAACAGGGAATCGGAGCCGCATGCGGCTCCCAGGTTCATTCCACGTAAGTTATTATATATGATGGCTATGTTACCAAAAATAGCAATCATAGGGCTATATGCGGCTCCTAAAACTATTTTTAACTAGACTAAAAATACCATACATTATACTTATATTGTAATCAGTATATAATAAATAGAAGCATCTTAATGTAGTTATATTATATATTAATACAAGATATATAGGTAAAACCTATGTGCAAGATTAAATAGAATTTACCAACATTTACTACGTACAAACTACTGCAGCTAGAGCAAAATGTTGACTTGTGTTCCAATTACTTAAGAGGTTCCATACGTATTTCACTAAGTAGCTTCATCAATGCATTACATTACATGCCCAGTCCTTATTTAATTTAATATACAATGTAAATGAAGAACTCAGTACAAAATTAATTTAAAATTCAGATAGAAAGAAAACAATTTACCTTAAAAAATAATAAATATTTTCATTCATAATAATAAAAATTATACAAAAACTGGTTCAATCATAAATAATTTCTTAATTATTTATATAATTTTATGGATATTTTCTTTTTACCATTATTTCCTAAATATAAATATTTATAATAATATAAATATTATAATATTAACACTTTACTTACATATAATATATTTTATACTAACTAGACTTATAACTCTCCAAATTGAGAATTTAACTTTTAAACTTCAAAGTTTAAAGTATTCATTAAATGTTTCCAATTTTTCTTAACGTAACACCGAGCATTTCTATAGTGAATTCAAATGTAAATTGCGGATTCAATTTGGGATTCGAGCGGCGTATATAAATTTAAAAAAATGTATTAATTTTCTCGCCATTTGCTTGCGGAGATTTTTAATTAAATGTGCAATGTAGACGTTACGTTACGTTCTCCCTTCGTGCCCAAGCAGACAAGTAACATTGTTTCATTCTGTTAGAAGTTTACATTCTTGTTGAAATTCCAATTTTCAGTTCCATACAATAAACATCATATCTATGTATACAAATATAAAACTTTCTTTCAAGTATTAAACAGTTAAAAACATTTATATAATACAATAGAAATACGCTTGTTGTTCAACAATTAATTTCCTTTATTCTTAAGCGAGGTAATTATAAACATTTATAGAATACAATGAAACTATACTTTTCAAACATTTTTAAGATTGATCAGTTCTTAAACCGAATTGTTAAAAAATAAATATTTTTTATTGAGGAATTGATGTGATTAAGAATCCAAGTTGTATTATATATTAAAAATATTGAAATACATGAAAATTCTTATGGAATTTATAACCTTTGTTACAAAATTATTAATGTGAATTATTTATATTATTTTTTTTTAATATTTTAGTTTATAACTGTTAATTTATATGGAAAGTATGAAATACAAGAGTATGAAAACAATGAAATACGTTAATTTTAAGCAAACATTTATGAGGGTAAAAAAAATGTATTATTTTGTGAAATTTGAATGGAACAAGGAAAATGCGGATGCAAAGTAGAAACCTTTCAGTTGCAATTGTTCCGGTGAACCCAGTCGTTCAACCGTGACATTGTTTGTATCCAAACATATATTTTTAAATAATAAAAAGCGCGTTCAGTTTTTGCCTTTGAATACGTAACATTGTGCAACGATAAAATAAATCAAATTCTACAATTAGTGAATCGCAATAAAACACGTTAGTTTTGAAATATAATATATTGTATATTAAATAGTGAATTATATATAGATTTATTATATTTTATTATAAATATTAGAATATTAATGAATGTCTAATCATCAAAATTTTGAATATTTTTTATTATTCATATATAAATGCATGAATTTATGATTATGTTCACACCAACGTACTCAATATTCATACTAACGTACATTTTGTCATCATTTGATAATACTTAAACTATCAAATATGAAAGCTTCAAATACAATACAATTATTGTACGTTTATAGGAATATGTACGTTAGTTCGATCAAACGGCCAAAATTAATTGTGTACCTATTATTAAATGTACATTTAGCTGAATTTAATATATTTTGAATCCTATTAAATAAGAAACTAATTTTCTGAAGAAAGAAAAACATATAAAAAAATCTACAGGTTAGCTACAGTGTACAACAATTAGTAAACCGTTGTACGGTGGTTTGGTTCTGTAAAGCCGGGAGCTGTAAAAGTTTTTGGAGCGTACATAATTCTACTTGTTTTTGATTTTTGTACATGCTTGTTCAGTGTGCATTGTTTATTTCGGAAATCGCCTGTGGATTCATTTAAATGATTTAGGTTTTCAGAAAACACGTATGAAATTATTTACATATAATACAATTTTTCCTGTACCAATCATTTTATCCATTTTAATACTAATAATTTCATTGAAATGTTACATTACATTACAATGTTATATTTAATTACATTTTTACATAAAAAGAGACTTGTATAAAAAATTCATATGAGTATAAAAATATAAAAATTAATTATAAAATAGATGTATTTATTGGGGATTTATAAGTAAAGTAATTATATAATATAATACATAGTAGACATAGAAACAAGTTTGTATGAATTGGTATCAAATAGATAAATAATATAGAAAGACTACAGATAATTCATTTTACAAGCGGTAGACGTAAATCAAGTTAAAGTTGATTTAAGCTGATATATGGGAAGAAGTTTAATAAATTGCAAAACTACATGTAATATATTTAGTAAGTAATCCGATTTGCGGTCGGACATACGGAAAGGGCCTAGGGTCTAGGCATGAAGCCGTTGGTTCTGTACAAAGGAATCCTTCTAATGAGCAATTCCATATCGGATCAGGTTTTAATTGCCGCAAAATGTTAAATAGCGACCATTTAAGATCTTTGTTTATTCACTGAAACGGATGAAAGCCGACCAGCGAAGCACAGCCGCATTTCCCAAAAAGTCATTAAGCAACTTTCCCTCCGCGAAGCAATTTAATGTTCCATTTTCCGTTCTTCATATTAAAAACCTATTTCATTTCGGCCGCATGACGTTCGTTAATCCTAATTTAAGACGAGATACCAGAAAACTATTTCATTTTCCTCGTTTCAGTTAATTCCTGAACTTATGTTACGTCTGAAAGTAATGTGATTACTGTTATGTCTGTTTGGACATAACAGTTACTTATTGAATTATGCGAGACGGAAAAATATTGTGGTAATTATTTGAGCAGAAAACGGAAGAGAAACACCTATTTTCAATCGATTCAGAGGCAAATTGATTTGCATACATTTACATTCTTATGGGACGCTTCGAATACGGACAATTTAAATTTATATATCGATTTCCTTAATCTGCAATTGATGTTACAACTAATAGAAAATAATACTATTCTTGAAATGTAACCAATTCCTCGTAATTCTTAAACAAATCGACTATTAAGTTTATAGTATTGCTTTTCAAGCACTCCGGAGCCACATGCGGCTCTTTGAATAAATTATCACAGCTCTTTTCGTTAGTAAATTACTCATAGCGGCTCTTTAAATTTTATTTTAACAGCAACATTATTAAAAAAAAACTTTAATGAACCGACTCCTGTTCTAAAGTAATACAAATTTATTAATAAATAATTATTGAACATCAATTTGAGAAGTAAATACATATAGGAAAATAAACTTATCTATGACTATATAGTACAAAGCTGACTCAATGTAGAAT
>NW_017095979.1:109610-152111 GCF_001412225.1 Nicrophorus vespilloides
ACCATATCAATTTCCATTCACTTGAATTTAATTGATATCACAATTCAGAGTATCCCTACTTCCAGATATAAATTGAATATCTGTAGAACTGTCAATCCAAATATGTCTTCACATACAAAATTATTCAATTGAATTGAATATACTATAATGTTCTTTAATTTTAATTTTCAAATAAAATTTAATTTGATAACTTTTGTACTTTCAAACAATATTTGTACATTGATTAAATATATCAGAATTTGTATAATAAATTAGGTTTGATAATATTTATTAATTAGCTGTTTCTAAAATTAATCTGTATTTTATATTGATGCTGTAGAATAGGCTAGAAGTAAAAGGTTTAGATCGTTTAGATAAAAAGATGCGGTCTGCTTCATTTAATAGGGACTAATTTAATCAATCACTGGGGTGAGTTTAGGGGTTCCAAACTGTGTTCTGGGGGATACGATAACACAAACTTCCTTGTTTTTAATGGTTCTATATAGCACCAAAAACATTCACGCCGTTCACATTCAAAAGCTAATCATGAACTGCAAATTGTTGATTATCTAATAGAGAAAATATTTATTTTTATTTTAAATAGTTAATTAATACAATATATTAAGTTCAAAATAATATACGTTATCGTATTATGTTTTTTTTTATTATCCTCTTAAAAACATGTTTAACTTTCTGAAGCCGACTTTAAATATTCTTTGGGTTTTGATTATTCAAAACTAGCTTTGATTATAGGATTTTCCACAGTGATTCTTCGATCAGTGCGGATTCACTATAGTAGGATTTGAAAATTAAAAAACAAACTAAATTTTAATTAAACAAAATAAAAATAAATTCTAAAAATAAGTCCTCGATTAGTCCGGTTTCAAACAGTGTTATGTTATGAGTATATCACTTAGTTATCAAGTTAACTTAATCTTCATTATATATATTTACTCAACCAATACATTCTGCGTACATGTACTAAATAATGTGTATATAAATCCTACATTTATAGTTAATCGTATTGAAATATCGGATATATATTTTTTTTATACAAAGGTTTATGTAATTTATTAGAAAAGTGGATTAATTATATACCGATAATTGATTATTAGTAAGACATAGTTATAAAGCGAGGATAATTAATCAAGGATTGGTTTTTCATAAACCGCACGTTCCCTGCACCTGCTCTATTCGGGTTCGCTCATAAAATTTAATGAAAATAATTACCAAAAACATTGAGCAAATACTTTATGGAAGAAGAAAAAAACGAACTAATAAAAACATTTGTTAATTAATGAACTTTCACGCATCTATAGTAATTAATATTCTATAACTTATAATTATGATTATAGAAGTGTAGATTATAATGGTACCTACTAAAAAATATCGTATGAAATGGATCATAAATAAATAATTCGTATTTTGTATAGCTGTTAAAATGTGTAATGTCTATAAAGCTAGGTACTATACTTTGTTATTAAATTATAAAGTAACTAACGTTATTGTAAACATAAAACACATATGCACGTTTTGTATATTGAAACTTTTCCCCTATATATATATTTAAATTTATATATTAATATATGCTTCTCTGCCACAGTCTCCTTGTGTCCCTTGGGCTAGTTTGCGAGTGAGCCTTGTTATACTTTTGTATATTATTTCATTCTCGTTCATTCATACTCGTTCATTCTTTTTTTCAATTTTATTTTTCTCTTCTCTTATATTCTCAGGTAATTCTCTTATACCCTTTATTTTATATATTAAATAGTTATTATTTACAGCATAAAATATGAAATTGAAAGACAAATGTTTTTTTTTTAATTATTAATGAAAATATTTATGGTGGAAATCCAAGAAATATATCAAAAATTCAGCATCATCTTAATTTAAGTGTGCTTTGGAAGATTAAGTAAGTCGTAAGCTAAACTAGGTTGAAAAATCATAGATACACATAGTATATTTGAGAGAAAAATATTTAATTATTCCAGGAAAATATTTCATTGCAAGATGAAAAGAAAAAGTTACCATTCATTATTTTTTTATTACACAATATGTATATCGCAGCTGCTATATATTTGTTATATATTAAGTTACTTTAGTTGGTAAGTAACAATAAATGAATGTATTATTCGCAATAAATGTTGCATGAAATAAATAATAATTCTAGAATGAAGCGGTAATAAATTGAAACCACTGGTCTTCATTTTTATACTATTATGTTAGTAAAACAATTAATGTTTTAGTGTATTTGAATTTGTGATTTAAGTGTATTCCAAGAATTTAATAAAGATAAAGAAATACCGTGAAAGGTGGAAACATAAAACATTATATTACATTTTTTGTCCAACATTTCCATGCACCAAGGTATTCCGCGGGTTCATTTTACGATAGGATAGTATGCCAGCCACCCTGAAGGTGTGTTTTATATACAGTATTCGTGTGCATGTACATACACACAAAGCCCCAAAGTTTCTATGGTCTTCCGCTACATTTCCTCAAGAATCCGCAACAGTCGTCTAAGCGCATTCAAAACTCGTTTGCGTTACTTTCCGTTTTCCGGCCCAAAAACAGAATCTTTATCCGTGCCTGCAGCGCGGATATTACTTTCCACCACCACCGCTTGTTTTTCACAGGAATATCCGATGATGCCTACCATTAATATATCTGCTGCTGTTGTTGTTTTTTTTTGATGGTTCAGAAGGCAGATTTAAGTACCCAAGTTATAATTCTATTGCAAAGAGTGAACGAAGCGCGTATTCCTGTTCCTGTTCCCTTTTTTTCCGCTCTTCCGTTAATTAATTTTTCATGGAGGCAGGCTTTGTACTTCCCATGAAAGCTCCTCAAAATTTTCCTACAAACACCTCATTGTTTTATAATAAATGGTTCTCGGGATACGTTCCCTAACCACTGTTTTTTTTAATTCTCTCTTTCGTTCATCGTTTCACTCTTTTCCTCCTTTCAGTTCAAGTGGCACGATTATTTTTCCGGTCGCACCGGAAAAATGCGTCGCAGCTAGTGTACGTATATCTAGGCTATTCAAGTCGATAGAAACCCTTTTCCCATTTCGTTTATTTTTAGCTGTCATTGTGAAATGATCGTCTGCTGTTGCTGTTGATGTCGACGATTAATTAAATTCGGCCGCCCCCCAACGTCGGAGCGCCGAAATATTACAAATTGGACCAATAATTCAGGCGGTTGCAAGCACCGAGACTTGTAATTGAATAAATCATTCGTGCTCGCATATCTACCTAAATATATTATAATTACGCCTAACTAAATACTAAATATAACCGTTGCCATTTGCTGGATGCGGACGAGATCAACCTATGTGGAACCACCACATATACTGTACGTTTTAACATAATCAAAACAACGCATCTAGCGCAAAACCCTGAATGCACATTAACAACCGCTTCATTTATAAATCAAGCTGTACAAAATCCAATTCCAAAAGAAATATTATGTTTGCAGAAGTTATCGCATATAAAATGACCACAAAGTGTAATTGTAGTTAAGTTATAGTTGCAAATATTACAAACATTATTATAGATTTCTATAATCATTTTCTTTTAGAACCAAATAATACTATATATATTTAAAACCATTTCACATACGAATAAAATATAAGTTATGTAAGAAATACTAAAGACTACTTATTTCCTGAATAACCTTTTCTTTTTTTGTTATCATTTCAAAAAGTCATTCAGCATTTGTAGGAAATTCAATAATAATATTTAAACGTCTGGGAAACAATTGTATATCGAAGAGTTAATAAAAATGTTAACAAGAAAGTGTATAATTGAGTAATTTTCATAATACATAGGAATTATGTGTAGTAAAATATATAAAATCACTAATCGCGTGGCGTTTGATAGACCCTGCAAAGAATATTTTGCTGTCCTTCGACGCATTACTAGAAAATGATGTACATCACTTTTACAAGTCACTATCAAGAAGGTACATAAGTCAGTGTTTACCCACATTTCCTGTTTTGTTAACCAATGGCGTACCACAGACGCCGCGCGTGATTTTGTAACTATATTAATATATACGAATAAATCGTGTTGTAAATAGTATATATTGTTGAAATAATTCACTTACAAAATGTAAATACAACTTTTTAATACATATTAATATGAAATTCTTCGAGTTGTTATAAATAGAAGAGGGTAGAGAAATATTGTCAACTAATATACTAAACAAAATAACGAAAGCCGTTTTACGAAGGGCAGCCTCTTATATAATTCCATTGTATTCCATTAGCTTTATTAAAACGCCGGAATTCACATAAAGTTGAATCAAACTTTTCATCATACTTATTAATTCAGCGGATCCGAAGGCCTCTCCCAAAAATATATGTTTCATTAAAATATTTAGAAAGTTTGCGGTTAATGATGGAGAGAGAGAGAGCTTACAACATATTTTTTGCCCTCTTAATATTTTAAAGATTTTCGTTCATTCTTCCTGAAATAAAAAAAATCGCAACTTCAATTATTTAGTGGGCCGAAATGAAGTAATATAAATTAAAGTATTTATAGTTTTCGAAGAAACAATTTCATACCATAGATTAAAGAAACGTAGGAAGGGTATTTCGTTTAGCTATGCTCCGTTTTTTTTATTATTATTCGTCTTGCGCTCTTATCGAGCACATTAAGAAATGAGATATCCCTGAAGACAAATCCTTTCTGTCTGGCGTATCGCAAAAGAACGGATCATTTTATCTGGAATATGCATCGCAATGTACACAATGCCGCCGGTTTCGGGTCAAAAGAATCCCATTAGAGAAAAAAGGGGGAAATAAAAACAATGTAGATATATATATATATTAAATAAAGGATGTTAGTTCGAGGATATAAATATATTTTTCGTTCAAAGGGTGTTTCTGGTGTAGACGGTCTGAGCCACAACTCATCTCAAAGTTTTTACTCGCCCGACAGTCGCATCGATTTCGGGATTCCAGTTCATAGGTGTGGAGCCCTCCGGAAGGGCCACATAATGCGAGAAATGTGCGGGAACGAACCCGGGATTTGAACGGGAACTGTGTTTATCTCGGCGGCCGAGCCCATTGCAAATCCATCCGGTTCGGGCGAGACCTGAATTTTTATCTTCCACGTTTATACTCGCCAACCCCACTGTACGCACGACCGCAACTTATTATATTATACCTCCAACGCCGCAGGTTGCACCAAGAGGGGGTAGAAAAGCTGAAAAGAAACAATCCAAACTGTTGATTTCCGGAAAATTGGAAATCTGGCGAACTTGGGGGAGTTTTTCTGAATTTCCACTACTAATGTAACTTAACTGCTATAAGTAATTTACACCATATGACCATATGGTGTTGATACCATTTTTCTTTGATACACTTCAAGATGAATGGTCCATTTAGGGAAACCAATTGCCTTGATTGTTCCTATTGATGCATATTTAATTGTAACATTAATTATAATGCATTTTTGCTTCTTTTTCTTTAAATATTTCCTCTCTTTATCTTGATAATCAGAAGACGCTGGTAAATTAGCCTAAATGAAATAGAGTTCAATTATCTTAATGCTGTCAAAGACTGTATCCAAATTGCTCTATGACTTTCTCATTAATAGGTATAAAAAAACTTTAGGTGATGCAACCTTTTTGAATCCTGAATGTATTTTACGTATGTATGGCAATAAGTTTGATCCTGGGACCTGCATCATTTGCTTATGGACTAGAGGTGCATTCCCATATTCAGGTCTGGGAAAATTAACGTGTTACACTAATTATTAGACGTGCTACATCGTCGAGATTATTAACACCGTACAGCGGCGCGCTTTCACGCTCCAAAATGTTCAACATGAAGAAGGTGTGTACATAGTTGAACATAAGAGATACCCAATAACACGACATACACCAATATCGATTATACTGACTAGGTTAATTAACAAAACGTTCAGAATATAACAACTATTTCAAATTAAAACTTAATTATATATTATTCAGCATTTTGGTCCAGATTTGAAATGATTATGTAACTTTATTCTCATTATTTCTAAGGAAAATATTAATGTTTCATTTATAAAACACATTTAATTAAAGTCTCTTAAAACATCATCATTTATTTTCATATGAATTTCCATATTTTTTTTTTTAAATATGATTTAGTATATAAAGAAATATCTCTATGATTAATTAAAATCCTATTTTTTGCTGATGGTTATGTGTTTTTTTTGCTGCGCCGGGAAATTTGTAAATAAACTGAATGTTAATTTCCGTGTGCGCATAAAAAACGATTTACAGTTTGATGATTTTACCAGCAATTCCAGCGGTATTTGCCAAATAAATGCAACCGAAAAAAAAAATATAAAAAACGACGACGTATTGTCTCAATAAACGCAACCCGTAACAATTGATGCCCGATGCGGGGACCTGTTTACTGGCCAACGGCGGAGATCAATAATCCACATGGAGTGCGAATCTGTTGAACTTTTTCCATGCAGATATATTTTTATACTTTTGAAACGTTCGTACTCACATTACAAAAGGAATTGCATCATTCCAGGAAACCGTTTTTGTATGCAATTATAAGGAAGCACGTATCACACGACATCATGAATGGATTTTGTATTTGCACTAGAGTTATTCCGGCTTTGTTGAACTTTCTTCAAATAAAATTTTACAAAGATATACACATTTTCTGGGAAATAATCACCATCAATACATCTTTTACAACATAGAGGATAGTCAGAATAAAGTATAAAAGAATGTTCATGTTCATATTAATCAAATATGGAAAAAAGGACTGGCGCCTATGTTGGACCACTAACATATATTTATAAAGTTATTAATGATTTTCAGTAAAATTCAGTACGATTTGTACGTTTATTTTGATAAAATAGGTGTGAGTTGGTGAACAAATGCCTAAATTGGACCACTACGTAGAAGCATTTGAATTAATATAATATCGTTACTTTTCACGAAAAATATTGTTTATGTTCATAAATTAAGAGAGATTGAATCGTGATTTGTATTGGGTAGAATATTATGATTAATTGTGATAGTTGCTTAAATTGGACCGGTCGAATTAAAGGAAATACCTAGTATTAACAACTAGTTCCTATAAATCAAAATTAATGTAAGCTAAAGTGACTTCAATCATCAACTTTTTTTCCTTAAATTATCCCTATTTCTAAAAAAAACTGATTAAATCCTAAAGAAATTGGTTAAATTCTAAAATTATTTTTTATTTACTAGTACAATAATACATCACTTCACTTAATGCTTGTTGCGTGTGTATAAATTTATATTATTTCGATTCCTGTTAATTATTGACGGTATACAAAACATATTTACAACAACTAAAATTAATTATTAAATCTCATTAAAATCTACATTATACAACAATGACAAAACAAATATATTCTAGATATGTGTGAATTCATTTAAATGAAAATGTTTTCGATGCTTTTCAATAAAATAATTGGGACGTTCACATCGATCGGATACAATTGAAAATGAACAATTGGCCTGGCCTGCCTTTCGTCCTTTAAATGATTTGCATAAAAGAGCGGAAAGAATTCGAGTGCGTTCTTCTCGTCCGAATATAAAGTGCGACCGCTTTGAATATTCAACAGAAATCGCACGTCTGCCAAAACATGAAGAAAGAAAAAACAAATAAAAATCGGGAACAATAAATGCTTTTCGCCGAGAAAGCAGATGGCCGTAAATGAGATCGATCAAAAGAAATTCGTAGGTTTTGATCCTTTCTACGTTTCGGTAACACATTGTTACCATTCGCCTGCCTTCGGAATCAACTCACAAGGACTATGCAGAGTATCTGGTCATTCAATTATTGATCTTTCGCCGAGCACACATTGATAGGTGCACTCCAAAACTTTACATATTGTTCCCTTTAAAACGGATTTGCAATTACGCGGAAGCAACAAAAAAAAATAACAATCCGTATTAAGTTAGATATTTATTTAGGGTTCGGACAAAGGATAATCCGCCTTTCCAAATCGATTTTCTTTATTTAGTGTACAGTTAATTAACTCGTATACACAATTATTTCGTACAAAGCGTATCACTAATTGTATTGTTGCTGTTTTTAGTTTACAACACACAACAATGAGATACAACATGAATCTGATATCATCATACAAAGCTTTAGTATTTAAATTTCAAGGAAATCACCAGTTTGTTCTATATAACTTTCATTATATTATTATCATATATTTGGAAAAAGATAATGTCCTTAAATAGTTTTTGAAATAGTTTGTGGGAAGAACTGCTATCAATCTTCTTATTCTAAAGTGCCAGATGTCTAGTAGCTTTCCGCCCCGTGAATATGTATTTCACCCTCTTTGCAGCATAATGTCATTTAATTTACATATTTACTGCTAGTTTTAGCGACTTGGCTCATTTTTTTTTTGATTTTTTCTTAAACCTGACCCGATTTCTTATGTTCACGCCAACATAGATATATATTTTATTATTACTTTTTTTAAAGCTACAAAATGCAGACGGACTTTACACAATTTGAAAGATAAATATTACAACAAACATAAATAATATTTCTATGATTCATAAATCAAAACTTAGTCAAATTCATAACAATTAAATATAACATTTATCAATGACAAAGTAGTCAATATTTCCAATATTTATTGTAACAGTCGCATATAAATAAATAGAAACATAATAACATATTTATATAATCATAATAAAAAAATAACTGTTGTAAATATCTTTTAGCAAGAAAACAATTAGAAATGTACAAAAGTTCACAAAAAAAACATCAAAACCATAACAGAAATCTTCAAGATTCCAATATGTGTTAATAAAGAGTGATTGCAGTAAATCTGACTTCCGGCTGATTCTTGATACTTGAATTGCAAGCGAGATTGGAGGATTTGGTGCAAAACTTTGAAAACATTCTGAGAATGCGTTCTTAAGAATAATTTTGTTTTCTTTGTCAACAAGTTTATTCAGAGGATTATACACTAGATAAACGGAATGTCTCATCTTGTTGATTGCTCGGAATGGTTAATATTTACAATTTGCACATTGTATTGTTATAAATTTGCAAAAAAGTATAAAAGTATTGTATACAATAATTCAAAAGTGACAATTCCTAAAACACTAAAAATACAGAGGGTTTAATCAATAATCAAATTTTATTTTGTAATATTCCTTTTGTACTTATTTAATAAATCAAGAAATTTCAATAAATAAATTTATATGAAACTGAAATATGCTTTGAGCGAATGAGTTAATCTCTAAATGGATGAACAAAGTTTGAAGTTGTTAATAAATTGGCAAAAGCGGATTTAATTAGTATAATTACTTGTCTGGTATGTATATAATATAACGGTATTTTTTGTTGGTAGTGCTTTTCAATGAGTTTTTCAATACGTTCATACGGCTAATCATGGCGCATTGAGCTTTATCTATGCACAGAGGTCATTACAAATAACGGGAGTGGAATGGACGGGTGATTATCGCTCCGGCTTTTAGCCTGTGGGGAATCGTTATAAAGATCACCTGCATATATGTATAATATATATACATATATAAGTACATACATATATAGAATAATAATCCTATGAAATTGTAAATCATAAAATATGAAACAGTATCTAGTCTACCTTTCAATTAACTGTGTTGCAGCTTATCGTTTCAGCTATATATTTTTTTCAGGTTTTTCGGTATTCTATGGAAATACTGCAAAAAAATCGGAAAGAGGGAAACTGGCGAGCGCTCGGCCATTATAATAATAGTCGCTTTTTCCCCGGCGGCATTTGCGATATCGGTTTTTGCGAATTTTACAAATCATTAATTTCAATCCGCACATGTACACACATAATAGTAGATAATTTCTAATTGAATTCACCTATCAACTATGAATACAATTGACATCAATGAGTCAATTTTCGATCAGTCCTGTTTTGTCACATAATATACCATTAACATCATACTTATTCTATTGAATTTAGTACAATTTTTCAAAAGTTTCTTTCATTATTTTGTGACTACATTATGGTTTATTTTATTGTATTTTGTAGTCTCGATTTCAAAATATGCAATATTGAATTTATCACATTTTGAAAAAATACCTGAACTGGCTCATTATAAGATATGCAATGTAGAGAAATTTAATTAGATAATTAATTAAAATATGTTAATTAACAAAATTATAAATCTTAAAAACCTTTAGTATAATAGTTTCATATGGTTAGTATTAAAATGTATAATTCTGGCAAGGAATTTTCGTTAGTAATCGAGATTCTAATAAATATTGTTTCAATTTTGTAAACAAAATATTTCAATGCATTCAAATAGCATTAAACTAATATCGATGAGTAAAGAAATGTTTAAACAAATATGTCTATTTGCGTATTTTCAATATCCACCAACATTTCAAAATAATTAGAAAATGTAAAACCAAGCATCCACAAAATAAATACACAATACTGCAATACCTCGCAAAGTGCGCAATATCCTACACTCTTTGACACCGAACTAACAAAGGATTTGAAAATACCACAAAACTAATATTGAATATTATTATTTGAGAATTTATTTTTATTTTGCTCAATTAAAAACCTTTCTATAGTGAATCCGCACTGATCTAAGCTACACTATTTAAAGCGAATACGTTAATTAAATACTGTGTTAAATTGCGCATGCCTTCGACTGTTTTCAAACACTAATTATATAACAACACTTGTTGCCTTCATAATATCGCTAAACAGATCCAAGTGAATAGCCGCTCGCAGGTACTTTTCCATAGCCCGTACATCTGATAACAAAGTTTAACGAAGTGGTATTCTGTAACGCACCCTCGTTAACCGCGATGCGAAGGTGTACGTAATCATTCGACGCGGCCGTCCCGTAATGAAACCTCTTTGAGCATACACAATGGACATAAAATAATTACGTAATATCTGCATGCTCGTTGTTCGTCCACTTCCGCGTATAATTCTATATAAATATTTTTTACTGTTCGTCTATTTCAGTTATGTAATTTTGTTTTTGGTATGTGGGCAACAACACTCGGACGACGCGCGCGTTTTCACCACGATTTATAATTCCGGCGGTTCCCCGAGTATATAATTTTAACTTTGTGATCTTTTTTTTTCTTCGTTATTATTCGTGTGTTGAGGTCGCGGAATTGGCCACAACGCGGGGTCAGAATTCGCCAAACATATATAGATATATACATATATAAAGCTAACTTCATGCATACAGTTTTAAACAAGTGCTGCCGCCTCATTTGCATATCAAGCCCACAACGAACCCATTGCATCACGATATTATTTCGCTTCGCTTCCTCGGCAATACATTTTATTCAACGAAAAAAAAAATCTATTACTTTTTTTTATGATTCAGTCCTGCATAAATGTATTGTCTTTTCTGCAGGAGCGTGACTCATTCAAACAATGGAAACATAATTATGAACGGTGCCAGGATTTATTTTCAACGAAGATTTTCCGACCTACATATGTACAAGCTGTCAAAATTATTGTGGTGCGGCACTTCCATACTCTTTATACTTTCATAGATACAGCTATAAGCTATAGGAAAGCGCTAGAAACGGTCCAACGGAGAGGAGCAATTAGGTTATGCAGCGTATAGGACAATTTCCCGAGATGCAGTGCAGGTGATAGCTGGTGTGCCACCAATAGAGTTCCATGTTCTGAAGATAGGTGTGAGGCAGAGGGGCGCGACCAAAGCGGATGCTAGAGGAGAAAGGAGCCTGGACTCGACGCCTAATCCCGCAAATAGAGCCTTGGATAAGCAGAAAGCAGAACATTTCACCTGAGCCATGGATACTTTGGCAAGTACCTGCACTTCATCGCGAAGAAGGAGGATGAAAGGTGTTGGTACTGTGAGGAGGACGATAGCCCTGAGAACACGTTTTTAGGTGCTGCAGATGGGTTGGAAGGAAGCACGGAGGCAGAATTGGGAGTTCTGCTAGAGCCAGAAAATGTTATCAGTGAAATGCTGAAGAGTACGGAGAGCTGGAATATTGTATCGGCGTACATATTAGAGGTGCTACTAAGCAAAGAAGAAGACGAGAGGAGGCTGCAGAGGGCCTACGAGGATAGTGGCAGTGAAGGCCAGCATTAACTTGATGTAGGGGATGTACCAGAGAGGCAAAGACAATCAGCATCGCAGAGTAGTATAGTGATACAGGTCCTGCATGCTGGCGAAGAAGAGGAGAGGTTTAAGTGCGGTAAGAATCCCACAGTACCACGACTTCACCCGTGGTCCCTATGTAAGGTTTCCTCTTCTCTACAAAAAAAAAAGATACAGCTATAAACAGCTTTAAACAAAGTCACTAACAGTAATATATAACAAATATTGAATTATCGTTAATGTTTTAATAAAACTATAAAATTTAGAAATACACACACCCACATTTTGTATTTAATAATATATAATCCAATTCCGCAATATTGAGTATAAAATATGCTTTGTTCCTGAAATGAAATAAGTTTTGAAGATGATGAAATGTAAATGGAATATCGCAGTATCTACAATATGCCGTTTGATCTAGTGTTACCAAAACCCGCGAGATGTCTTCTTGGTGGCCTGTCAAAAAAAATAAATATATATCACAGAATCAAATTGCGGTTTATTCGCGGCATCGATCGAGTGAGATGTCGTGCCTTTAGGAACAATAAAAAAATTCGCGCATGGAAAAGCCATTGCCATAAATTCGCTTCCTCAGACAGGAGAAGGCTATAACATTTTATATTTATTATTATTTATGGTAATTCCCGGATGGACGTATCCATTGCGCGATCCCCTTTGTGTGAATAATTATCAACATCTACTAGATTGCGTTGTGGAACTTGTGTGTAATTCGAACGCACAAATTCTCTTTATAATTGGAACAGCAGGCAGGACGTAGATAATCAATTGATCCTTTGATGTACATCTGAAATATTAATTTGATACCGACATCTGATTTTGCAATTGTCCCATTGATTCCCTATGGTTGATTCGCGTCCTATAATCCAAATTACAGTGTATACGCTGTCAATTACATCTACGAATATAGCAGATTCCTATTTAGTTTGTTCGGTTTATCCATTAGTATCCGAGGTATAGAAGTACTTAATGAATTGTATTAATTGTTTTATACAAAATAAGGTAAATTGAATAACTAATTTACATCTAAATGTAATTACTTTATTATTGTTATTATTACATTTGCATACAACAGAGAAGTCCCTTGTTAGTAGACATTCTTTGACTTGGTATTATTAATGCCTATGCTGTAAATCATGCAAATTAAGCTTCGAGGGTTCACACATCACGTGCTATGTTTCTGTAATAATGAGTTAGCTAAATGCCAATTTACGTGAATCCCCGTGGATGTGCATCTTGAATTGATCATGAAAATTGAATTTTCCAAACAATTCATGACACTGATCGATTACATCAGCATCCTGCATTGTTTACCTGATTCACAGTATATTCATTTACATTGTCTCCTCTGATAAAAGTACGCATTGACGAAATGACATTTGATTCCTGCATACACGTATAAACTGGTAATTAAATTTGCTCACAACACGTAAACGTGAAAAGATGCCGTTTATTCATTTGCACAATGTATTCCATACACAATAATAAATCATGCAAAACACTGTACATTATATGTTGAACTGGTTTAGGGGGCCAGACTGGTAATGCGTTTCGATGTAATGTAATAAACAGGTTCCAGCGCTTGATCTACAAATTACGTAATTGATAATAATACGATATAAATTACATTGATTTAGCGATATTAGTGAATTTAAACGGACTTTATCGATTTCGCAGCAACAAATGCGAGCGGCCAATTATTTGTAAATATTTTATGAAAAATCCTGCAGGTCGATGAATCACCGGGGATTATGCATTCCATATTTGAATAGGGAGCGTAATGATTTTATTTTCTTTCCCTTTTGGAGCTCAAGCTGAGCTTATGTTTGAAAGCGTTTCATTTTATAGGCAGCTCATAAAAGTGTTTGTTCTTCCTGTGCGAGATTTACTTTATGCCGGTTTAATTAACGGCCGATTATTTCGCATACACAGTGTGCGGCGTTAACCATTGCTTCGCAAACCGGAAATACATGCTGATGGGTATAAAAACAAAACAGTCAATCGATGAACGTAGATTCGTTTGTAGCACAACTTTTCACAACGATTTACAAGTATCACAAATCATTAAATTTTACAAGCGTTTCTTACTTTTATTTTGTATATATAATAAGAATTTATTCATCAATCGCTTTAATAATAGTATTATTTCATGGTATAAATACAGTTATGCCTCAATTAAAGAATGATATTCGTGTTGGACGAAATGACTTCGTTAATAGAAACTTAGTTTTCAAAGGAATGCGGATTTGTAGCTTCGTAAAGAAAAATGTTTTTTTCGAACTATAAGTACAAATATAAATACATTGAAATAAAAACGTATGAATTATTGTTAACTGCTAATAAATAACACGTATTTTGTTGGTCATATTCAAAGCTAAGTGGAACAAACGAAAAAGATTATTTGGAAGTACAATAAATAAGGATTTATAAATCGTACTTTTAGAGTTGGTTGGGTCTTATCTCGCGCTGGGACTGTTCTCTGGGACTGGGTCTCTGATTTATTCCGAATGAAATATACAATTGAAATTCAAATTAGTTGAAAAGGCATCGACTCCTTAGTCTTGAATTCTGTTTACCGAACGAACAATAGCAACAGCCAATATTTACATGCAAGTCGGCAATTAACCCTCGTTTGAATATAGCGAATTTAATATGATTTTAATGTGTTCATTCTACCCTTATTCCCTAAATGTTACATTAAACTGATTCTGCTTTCTACTGTATATCATTTCGTGGATTCCTGTCAATTTATGTAGAGAATATCAATCATTACAACCTGAACCGATCTATGAATTAATTTAATTTTATATGGATTCGTGAATTACAGCCAAATAGATGAAACTACAACAATGTGAGAAAACTTGCTACATTTCAAATGCATCTTCTAAATCTATTCAATCTGTTATAGTTTCTGAAAAAATACTAAAATATAAAAACACTGCTATTAAATGCGTTATTTTTTCAACTTTGAACGCGAATTACATTAAAATGGATGAAACCACAATAATTTGTGTACAATCTCTAGATTTCCCAAAATTCCACTTTTCATATTATTTTTTTGGATCTTTTAAATCTATTATAGATTTCGAGAAAATGACTAAAATATGAAAACACAATTTGCTTGAAAAATATAATTTGTAAGCAGTTGGATACAATTATATACTATATTCAGATTAATTTACTACAGATTTATCATTTTATATAGAAGAAAAATGTGGAAACGTCATTATTTGAAGATGCGAAAAGTGTCCAAATGAACCTGTATCAAAGTTTTAATTGTTAATTTGGTTCACAAAATAATTGAAATCTGCTGAAAATATTATGAATTCATCAGGTTGAGAGCGACTGAAAAAAAATCTCGGAGAGGTGTTCCATTGTTATAATTGGCGGCGTAAAAATAATTTGCAATCCTCAAAACCAGAGGAAAAGAAATGAAACCTAATTGGACATTTCAGCGCAACTCCAATTAGTGGTTTAGATTTTTTTAACAAGATTCAGATTCATGTTTGATTTGCTTTTATTCCCTATCAATTATACTTACCATAAAGCAATCTAGACTTTTAATTTTTCCCTCCACCCTCTAGTTTGATTTCTGGACAAGTTGAAAGCCATCCGCCCCGTTTCCAATAACATTTTTCCGATGTATTTCTCCCAATCTCAATCTCTCATCCCGACTTTTAAATCTCTTTTTTTTTTGTAATGTTCCACTTTTCTCTCTCTCTCTCTCATACACAAACATAACGTATAGTTGGCATCACTGTTTGCATTTGCATTTCATGCCAATCACATGTATTTCATCCGCGTTTTCGGAATACCGATAACAGTATGCGCATACAAACGGGGCGATTAATTATACTCCCTCGTCCTATCCCAAACTCATTTTTTTTTCGCGTTTTGTCCCTTTCCACAGCGCGGTTTGAAGGGTGAATTATTGGCGGAGCTGCATACAGTTGACTTTATCATAACGAGTGGGCAAACATTTTATACCGAATGGAATTTTTGATAATTTATTCCATTAATCAAACTGCACTCAGAAAGAACTCGATCGATTCTTTCATTCATTCATTCTCATCCTCGACCTCTTTTATTTTAGATGCAGGAAGCACGACGGACGAATCTCGAAAAGTTTTCAGAATAGCCGACAGTGTTTGGATTAAATCAAAATAGTTTGAAAGTGGATGCGGATTTGAATAAAGTGGAAAATGGTTGTGTATCGAAAAGTCGTTGCAGCGATACGGCAGTACAATCGTCCAGGAACTTCAGGAAAACAAAAATATACTTTTTCTTTCAGGAATCGAAGCAATGGAAGCAGATACGGACAACGGGATGAAGAAACGGGAAATTACAGCCGCGGAGTTTGGTATTATTAGAAAACTTACTTCTTAAATGTAGATCTCATAATTTTCCTTCTTTGATGAGAATATTACGTTTGCACTCACCTAAAACAAACAAAAATCTAAAATCAAATCCAACACATTTATTTTTCTATTGAACACAATTTTCATAGCAATAAACAAACATATAAAAAAAATATAGTAAAACCTTAGTAAATATGTAAATTTAGAACTTTTTTAGACTAGACCGCGTTATATTAAGGAAGCGCTAAACGAGGCCTTGTTCTACTTTATTTAGCAACCACACTATGATATTAAACATGATATAATATACAATATGTAATATTTAGTACAGTAAACTTCGGTTTTCGAACATCTCGGTTCCCAAACAGGATCTGCATTTCTTTTCTTATAATTGCAATGACTTCAGTTTTCATGTAATAAATATTCCAACTTCTTAAAATTCAATTAGATATTAGTATTAGTTTATACAAACAACTTACTTCTAAAACATAATTAAAGAACTTTCTAAAAGTTTAGAGGAAAGATAAGAAATGCATTGTGTAGCAACATAATTATAAATTAATTGGGAAAACTTATACCCTAAGCTATTATTAATTCATGCGCTGTTGATATTACAAAGTAAATTAGGTCGGTGTAATAATAAGTATTGAAGAGTATTGAATAAATGAACCAATGGACCATTCGAGCCATGAATAGGCCACAGCATTAATCGTGATATTGATTACGTAGTGGAATTCGGCTCTGAATAGGATTCCGGCATTGAATATGAATGCAATACCAAAAATTAAAATAAATTTAATTAAAATTCAACCTATATCTACAAGCAAAAAAAAATCATTTCTATAATAACGTAACGAGATATAATTATGAAAACTTTCTAGTAGAATATTTCTAGTAATTTTTCAAACCGCACTAATCGAAGACTAAGATTTCAATTGATTTAAACTAGTTAATTTATTAAAATTTAGTTTGTTTTGAAATTTCCAAACCGGACTATTGTAAATTCGTACTAATATAAAGGACTGAGAGGTATTACTGTATAAATATATAAAAGGCTATTCATCAATGTCTTTCTGATAAATAATAATAATTATATCTTTTTGTCATGTGTAACATTTTTTTTAGGATTAATTTATATAAGTAACATTGTTAGTTTGAGAGTTAGTCAGAGGGCGAAAAACAAAAGCAAACTGTTTTTTCTTTGCATTTCCAGAATCTACACTTATATTGTCTGCGGCGTATCCAATTACTCCCAAATGCCTTATAGGACGAAAGTTATTTTTTTGCAATACGATCCTCGATCTTACTTTCTAGAGCTTTTTCTCTAACAGCCTTTTAGATTTATTTGTATGTATGTTCTCTACAAGCTAATTCTGTAAAAGCAGAGTACATACTAGAAAATAAATTAATATTGTTTGTGGTTTTACTCCAATAATAAATATAGATATAATTGTAGTTTTAATGAAATGTGAATCCTAATTGGTTAATTCATTAAGTAATATGATTCACGTTTTCTGAATATGTAATTTATGTATTTATATTAATACATTAAGGGTCGGCAACGTTTTTGGAGCAAAGAGCCATTTTTAAGATACAGTCTTCTAAAAATAGTCTAGGAAGCCGCATACATTCCCTAATATATATTGTTGCTATTGAGATGAGTTTTCTAACTTATCCATCACTAGCATTAAAAGAGCTTTTATAAAGAAAAACAAAACATATTTATCGAATAACACAATTATATCAGATCAAAAACAGTTTAAAATCAAAGATTAATGTTCATGTTTGTTTATGTTTTGTTGTTTTAAAAATAAGGAATATCTTATTTATCATCTTACATAACATGTTTTCTTCAATTTCTTTGTTCAAACAATCGTTATTGTTTTTGCATTTTACAAACGTACGATGAGAATTATTCCACCTGAATAATTTTTCCACTGGATAGAGTTTCTACCTTCTTCCAGATTCACCGAGTGCTCCTCAGTATTTTGATTGTTATTTAGTCTCAAATTTCATCAACAGACACAGAACGTTGCAAAAAACATATTTTTCAAACATTTATTATGAAATTAATTATGAAAAAAAATACTGGCAGGTTTTATATGTAAGTCATAATTGTCATATTTATAAATAATATAATTTACAGAAAGTTTATATATAATATTTTCAATTAGTTTATTGCGCGTATTTCGTATCAATTATTGATTTCGTCAAGAAATATGAAAGTTTTAATGGATTTCAAAATGATAATTACGTTCTGTGTAATTAAATTGTTTTAGTTATTAATTAATAATTTGTGTACTTGAATGTACATTTAGTGTATTCCAAACTGATTATTTGATTGAGTACATTAATTTCATTTTTGTAGAACAATTGATTTTACAAATAGAGATACAATCCCTATTGTTTCATTTTTGCTATGGATTAGGGATGGATTATTGGTTGAATCTGCAGTGACGCAAACAATTGTACACCGCGGCGAGGGCGGCGAGACCTTTTATTAACGAGGTGGCTAGGGTGGTTACCGTTATTACCCCTGGGATCAATCGCGCAAAACTGGAAAATCAATAGTCTTGCTCCTCTCTTCTGATAATTTTCAAAGCGCCCCTCACGCCGAATTACTCCAGTAACGGCGACAAAGAGGATGAGGAAAAGAAAAAGGAAAACAACGAGAAAATTTAATCAAATATTCAGTAATAACGGTGTGGAAAAGTTGCAATAAAGTACGTAACAAATTTTCTTGTTTATGTTTACGACGAGGACATTTCTTCGGCTGCAAAAAAAATATCAAGAGAAACAGAGATAGAAAAATAAAAAGGAAGAGAAGAAACACAAACAAACACAAGGAGAGAAAAAGAAACCGAAAGAAGAAATTCATTGCGGATGCAAACTGTTCGTAATCAAAGAAGCGGCACGATAAAAGTGGCGAAATGTATGACTCAGATGGGTGCCGTTACTCAAAAAAAATAAGAACTTGACAACAAACTAGGACCTTTTTCCTGCAACAACTTTGTTCGCCCTTGCTTGGAATTAAGAAACACCATTTCCCCGCTGCAGGCAGCCGAAGTGAAAGAAACTAATATCCACGAAACTTCTGCGAACTGAATCTGGGCTAAAACGTGTTTAATTTTCGAATAAAATCATATTTTCGAGCGCAGAGTAAAAACAATTAACATAACTGCGCCTCCCTTTGTTTTGGTTTAATTTGGTTATGCGTTGGTCGAGGACGCAATTTTAATTAAGGAAATGCCGATGAAAAGTGAGCTTTGTTTGTAGTTCAACCGCAATTAGCGGCATGCATATCTTACATGCACACACTTTTTTTGTCCTTTCATAATTGTGTTTCTGAAATCAATTACTCGAATATTATTTGCGGTCACTTAAAGCGCTCTCTTCGTGTGAAGCATGTCGTGATGTTATCATCGCATGGACTACTTTCATCAATCTAACCTGAACACAAGTTATTTTTACCTGGACATTAATTCCTTTAATAGGCAAACAATTTCATGGCTAGTCAATATTTACCAGAAGAAAATTCATTTTACAAATGAATAAAGCAATTTGTTTTTTTTTTCACGTTAACAGAAATATGATGTCTAAACCTTGCACGAAACCGGTGTGAAATAAACAAAAATAAAATTGGTATATGTACGAAGTGAAATGTTACATAAATATTTTGATATATTCCTTTCATCTTTTCCGCATTCTTTATCAAACCACGATATTAAAGCCATCTATCAAACGATATGTGCGCAATAATATATCTTTCAGCGTGTGTCCGAGCACGCTGTATTGTGGATAGACCACAGAAAGACCTACAAGATTCAACCTTTATAAAGAACATATTTCATTTCGAGGATTAATAAGATAACATGCCTGAAAACAGAATATATTAAAAGCGAAGAGAATAAAAAAAAATGGACACAACTGAAAAGAAACAGCGAAGTGGTGTTTCTTCTACCTTTTATTTTTGCATTTTGTAAATTTCATCAAAACTGAAACAGGAAATTAGTTCTTGAGCGCTTTCAATTAAAATTGTAATTCCCTTACTTGCAAACAGAAAATAATTATCGCTCGCACATATCAATTAGGTCGACAGTCTCAAGCGAAACCAATTCTATAGTAAAAGATTTTATGAAAACTGAAAGGCGTCTAAAATTTAATATTTTATTAAATCTCAACACTTTGAATATGCACGTGAATTTTAAGAGATTTATTTTTAATAAATATATAATTAACACATTTTGTAAATTAAAACAAACGAATTTGGGTATAAAATTGTATTAATTAAAAATAAATAATATCTACTTTCTAATTTGTTCAAATTAAGATTTAAAGTTCAGAAATTCTCGAGATTTCCGGGGAAATTTTAATTTAACATTATAGTTTTTATAGATTATTATTTCACCTATCCTTTTTTCGTATATTTTTATCATTCTCATTGTTAATTTTACGTTTATATTAATTTCGAGATGATAAATAACTTGCAGATTATATAATTATAATTTTATAATATTTTTTTAATTTAACATGATACAAATCCATGGTAAAAAATGAGTAATTTTGAAGAAGTAAGTGTTTTATTAGAAATTTGTGTTTTGCTAATGAAGTTTCGTAAATCTTTAATAACGTGATACTATTAATAATCAACTTAATATAAACTTTTAATAACTGTAACTTTGGGAAAGCTTTTAAGTTAATTACACAAATATAAGTTATATATTATGTCATCTAATAGGCAATGATGCAGTGTGTCTCTTATCGTTAGCACATAGTATAATTCAAATAAAGTATGCGTTTATAGCGGTAACTGCTGCTCATGTGAGTCATAACGGTATAATAAAAAGGATATTCCTGTAGCAGACCGTTCCTGGTACAAACATTCCTTAATAGCTTTATTGTTTAAATATCGTACATAAATATGGAAGCAATATATTATGAAGCACGAGTCCGAGCCGAAATCGATTTCAATCCATACGGCTCTGCGCTTGGTCTTTCACAAATATGAATATTTTTTATGATGCAATGAATGTACGTTATAGACGATGCAGATGTTTCTATTCGCATAACATCGGACACGTAAATCTTAGAAGTTTATCAGATTATCGATCAGGAAAAACAAGCATGCATACACAAAGCCGTATCCACGTATACAAGGAAGATTTACCGTTCTATAAAACTTGTATGAAAATCCATCTGAAACGCAACTTTTCTAACAGCAAACTTCTAACTGATGCTTCCTCTCCAGAGAAAGTAGTTACAAAATAAAACACTTTTGTTTCCGATTTTTTTTTGCGTTGACTTTGTTGTCGTTTTTCCTTGTGTTTTGTATCTAGGCAATTTAGGAACGAAGCTGGGCCACACTCGACAACATCAACTGCACTGCAATCATCGTGATTCCCACACGGTGACCACAAATTGTGTTTTATTTTTCCTCGGAGATTTCACAACGTCGTCATTCCCGGCGCGTTCACCTGCGATTTCATCGCCGATGGCTCTGGCACGTCGCATCCTTGCAGTCACAGCCATTCAATGCCACCATCCTTGATTCCCTAATTCAGTTACATAAAACTGTCGCATACTAAAGACGAAAGGCATTGCATATATTCATGGGTGATTTTCTCTCTTTTTCTGTCAAGGATTCTCCTTATTTTCTTTTTATTTTAATAATTTAATAAAGTCGCTAAGGGTGTCGTTATACGTGGAGATAACGATGGAAAAATAGGAGACCGTAATATCTTACCCTCGTCTCATATTCTCGCTGCTGGGAACAATTATTTTTATATATAGCCGATCGAGGAAACGTTACGATACGTTGAGCAGGCGCACGCAAGTTCCCAGCTAAACTTTAAAGCGGATTATCTTCGGTGCTTCATTGATTATTGATAAATAATGGGAAACCAGAAAAGGAAAAGATTATGCCATGTTCCAGATGAACAAAATAATAAGAGATATACGATGTTGAACAACTAATCTTCAATATTTTCAGATGCACCCTATGTACTTCAATATATCCTTCTATCAAACAGGATAAACTCTATGCAAAGAGATATTACTTTATAATTCACTTATAACGAAATGTACAATCATTTCAAGAAATTATCTAAAATGTATACTTTACTGTCTACCTCTATCATTAGCCTAAGTAGTGTCTAGAACTTATGACATTCTTAATGCGGACCTACAAGTACTAATACTCAAAAACAGAGTTTCCCAAACTATGTTTTGCGGAATAATGGTGTCTTAAAATTTAAATTTGATCAGTCCTTGTGAAATCTTACCACGTTACTTAAAAATGCTAATATTTCAAATTTAGAAAATTTTCTTTCTGTTTCCTGAAGAAAATTCCTTAGTTTTTTATAAAATTCTGAAACGGTTTTGTAGAAAAGTTGGAATTTGATAAACGGTTTTTTGTAAAACCCTTGTTAAAATACTAAATATTAAGTAAGTAGACATCGCCATAAGCTAAATGTATATACATAATTTTCCATATAAACTACTTGCGTTTACAAACACGTATCACTTCATTCACATTAACGTACTTGACATTCATACAAACGTACACTTTACAGAATAATCATTACATATATCAATACTATTGTAGACAGATAATAAGTTCCAGAAAAAATAATGCAAATTGTACTAATATTTACATAAAAAGTAATAAAAAAAACGATAATAATTGCTTAGTTTTATATAATTCATTTCATTAAAACATATCATAACCATAAATAGCTTATTTGCTGTTTTATATTATGGTCATAAATTTTGTAGAAGCTCCATAAATTATTTGGGTTATTTCATAAAGTGCGCTCGTATTTCATTACTTTTTTACCCAATAATAGTTATGTAATGTACACATATCTTTTTTATTTCGCGTCGTTAAGAGGTCAGTAAGTAAATTAGTAAGCAAAAAAAATATTTATTGCTGCTTTTATAAGCATATTTCAGCACATGTTTTTTATTTCAATCGTTTTGAATCAATAGAAATGAATTAAGACAAATAATATGTTAATTATCTTGTTTACAAATTTTGTTAATTATCAGATTTCCATAAGTTTGAAACTTAAAAAAACCTCTATGAATTGATTTAATTTTTATAATTTAATGAAAATGAGTAGACGTTTTTAATTTTCGTTAAAAGTTCTGAACNNGAAAGCATGGAAATAAAATTAATCAAAAATTCAGTTTAATCTGTAACTTTTAAAGCGGCAGAAACGACCCTCGTCAATTAATTATCATGTTAAAAATGACAGATAATGACTTTTTTTTGGGTGTACAGCTCCATCAGCCCGGATTAATGTCCTTTGTGTTTGCTGTCGGAAGAGTAACCGAATTCTTATCAAACCGTCAAAGTTGCCTACCGGATTCCTTTCAGCCGACTTTCAGTTGCTTTGTTTGAACAAAACAAGTTTATTATTGTTAGAGGGCTACTTTATATAAGAGGGGAAGATTTTTTTTATATTTCTTCTATAAAAAAATTATGTTAAAGCATTGAAAACAAATATTACTATTATTATTCATATTGTTATTAGTGACATTTATAGAACTTCATCATGATACAAACTTAATGTTAACAAGGAACTACGCCTTTGTATCAGGTACTTCTTGGATAGATGATTGGTAAATTTTGTTAAGTCGTAGTTAACATTTCAGTACTCGCGCTTTAATTTGTTATGTCAGAGGTCGCGTGGGATTCATTTGTATCGCACAATAATAACTAGCTATGTTTTGTCTTTACTTTTCTTGTCTTTACTTCTTTATAAATGTACTAAAAATTACAAAAAATAAATAAGAAAAGATAATAGCAATAATCGCGATTTTCTCCTCCTCTTTGCAGATTCCCTTATTACGTACTGTATAAAAGTTTTTTGCTCTTATTTTCTAAGACAAATCCATTCTCGAATATTTTCAGTTCTGAAACATTATTTGCCTTTATTTGCCATATTAATTAATTCTTAATTATTTTAGAAACGATTCAATCTCAACTCTCTACTCTCGGCAATAAAACACGATGAACTAACATTACATAGAATCTGTTACAAGTATGTTTGCAGGTACTTGTAAGAATCTTATAATGATACACTTGTATCCCACGCGTGTGCTGCAGTGTCAAGAAATAGCAAATAAGCTATGATCTTTTCTATTGTCAATCTATAATTTATCTAGTTATGAAAAGTTTAGAAAATCATAGATTATTTATTATTCTACAAAATATTAACATTTGCCATCTTATAAAAAGTCAATATGAGCTAAATTTTAAAATATACAATTATCTTGTAAGTTAATTATAAAACATATAATATTTTTTTAATACAATTTTCTAATTGCTTGGGTTCTTTATAATGCTGCTCATGAATCGATGGATTAGAGAAAAGTCAGGGAATTAAAAATTCTCCGGCCGTCTTCCTGTAAGTAATTATTTTTTGATACAATTTGACATCGCGTGAGATGAACTCTGCCTCCGGCCTTTTCACTAATTATACAATGAATACGTAATTCTAGCTTTAGTCCCTGTCCCTTGCTTCCCAATAACATTTAATGTATATCCTAAAATGAAGGTTATATAACAAGAAACTTTTGAAAAGCATTTTAATTATTTAAATCTAATAATTAAAATTTATTACAACAATTTATTTACATAAATAATTGAAAGTATTTTTTCTGCAGGAATACAATTTGTTTAAGAAAAATTTTGTTTATTTGTAAATGTAATCAAATATGTATAATATGTACATATTGTGCAAATTATTGGATGCAAATTTTTATTTAAAAGATAAATGAAGAAGAATTTAATAAGAAAATTTATGTAATTTATATTTTATACTTGTTATAGATTGCTGCAACTACATATATTTCTAAGAAATTAGTATTATTTATCAAGGTGGATGCTCCAGGTTTACTTATTATATTCTAATTAGGAATCATAATTGAAGGCAAAAAGTTGTATTTGTGAGTTAATTTTGGAGACGCAATTGAGGATAGAAACTGTATCTATGCACCATATTTGAAATTGTTTTTAGAAAATATAAGAAAACTTATTATTGTAGCACAAAAGTCGGAACATTGGACGCAATTTAGTGCAGTCTTTTTAAAACGAGCGTCAGCAATTGGTGGTGTTCGTTAGTGGCTTTCAATAAAGCAATTTTATTGCAAAAACTGATCGAAGTATTTTTATTATTGGCTCACAGAAAATATATCGGAAGAATAGATACGCCGCTTATTCCGGAAGTGTTTCGGAGGTCTTAACCGGAAATTCCCTTAGCAACGAGGGAGACCCTCGCGTTAGTGCCATCAGCGGCAAATTACATTCGCCAGCCAGCCAATATTAAATGACATAAGAAGAAAAAGGACAGAAAAAAAAAATCTCCCGGAAAAACCGGGCGGCTGAAATAAAAACGAAACACACCGGGCGGACAGAAACTGAGGGACAAAATGACGTTTCTATTTATACGGGTGCTCCATTCGCCGAATCGATTCCTGCGGTCTCCGAGGACAATTCGATTTCCCCCAAGCCTTCTTCGTCGATAAATGCGAAAATAGAAGAGTGCATATTAAACGGAAATGGAAGTATACGAACCGCGCAATAACAATAATAGATGAGCTCCATCCGTCCCTAACTCTCACAACCAACTCCCCCCCACCACCGGTTTCAGTTAGGTTAGATCGCAATGCCGAGCCGCCCCGTAATTATTATATAACGGTGATTGATGATTATATAACAATTTCGCCGAGGGGAGCTGGATTGAACCGAGTAAATCACGCTGAATGGGTCGGCGGTTGAGTTCTGAACGGAATATTTCCGATAAGTGCATGCGATGGTAAATAGGTTGAGAGATCAAAGCGCGTTAGGCTTATTCATTCAACCAAAGCAGGAAACAAAAACCAGAAATGAAATACAAGAAAGGAAAAACGGAAAAATTGATTTTCTTTCTTCCCTTTTTTCCATCTGACGAATTTCCAACGCATTGTAGATATTACATTGTTTTATATATATTTTTTAAATTTTTATTTGTTGGCAGACGTATGTATGTTCATATGCAATTTTCACTCACAACATACTTTGTTTTTTCTTGTTTTATTTTTTTCTTTTGCATAGTGATGTCGGGTATAATAATCAGCCTACGATTTTATTAGCAGTAAACCGAAATCCAGGCTATAAGCAAGCCGACCCACCGAAGGCAGAACAATAAACTCTTTATTGAACTATTTATTACTGCATGCAAAATTCAGCCAGACCCAATTTACGTGCCAGATATAAAATAGAGAAGCCAGAGGATGCATGCATGCAGGCATCATGGATCTGAATGGTGATGTAGCATGAAAAATACAATGCACAGCATTCGTACAAATTAAATTTAGTATCATTGTTTAATCGCAGAATACATTTTTTTTAATACCACTTTAAGGTCATTTTTATAGCTTCCATCAAGGAAACCTATAAAAGGCTTTTATTCGCACAATTACAGCAGTGTCCGCATTCCAACACATACAAAATTAAGTTTTATTGTCACACAAATATTAAAGTAATTTAATTGCAAAAGTTTTACCTATTCTTAGCAATAAAAATAATTATTGAAACAGTTATACCAAATTCATAAGAAAATACTATTTTAGTATTCAGTAAGTCTATTTTTATGTAAAAAGATTCGAAAAATAGAGTATTTTGATAATTTTTTTATCTGACATTTATTTTACTTGTTATATAAATGCGATATTTTCCTAGTAAAACTGTCAAAAAATGATTTTTATTCGCTATTTAAACAATAGTTGGATTAAAATTTAATTTAATGGTGAAATAAATGAGGACAATAGTATAATATAATTAAATGATTAAACTGAAGTAAACAAGTTTGTTTTGTACTAAATGAGAATAAAGGCAAACGTATGAATTGGAAATGAAGGTCGCGTTAGATAAAGGAATAATAAACGTTTTGCCTCATGTGAAGGAGAGAATGAAAGATGAAAGAGAAAGTTTCGTCTTTGAAGGTAATATAATTAGTCACTACACGCATAGGTATAGTGTGTAATTTGTATTTCTACTACCCAATTAACTCGTTATTAATTTAGATATTCAATTATGACAAGTGATATATTTTAATGAATTAAACTTTTTTATTTTTTAAATTTAACGGAGCATTTTTGTTATTGTTTTGGTGTCTTTACAATTTTGTTAAATCTAAATTAATTACTATGCATTATTCAGGTTTGAAAATTTAAAAATTAATGATATTTTTATCACCCTGTTTATGCATTTATTTTCTTAATTAGTCCGGTTTCAAACCAATTGCAAGGACTATGCGAGGTATTAATTTATTTAATCTACTACATTAATTATTAATAAATATTTTCAATTGCAATACGGTGTGAATCAGACATTAGGTAAGTTAGAAGAAATTGTAAAACTTTAAAATTGACTTTTTATGTTTTTAAGATTATCCAAGTACTTTTGTTGTTGGCCCGAAAATGTGTTTGGCGTCTTTTCAGTATAGTTCTGTTCCAGTTGTATACGTTTCGTTAGTAAGACTAGATGAGGATTTGTGTGCATAAGACTGTACTCGTCCCGTTTACATCGTACTTAGGAAGGAGCTTAGGTACGCGACCCACATTCAGGTGGAACGCTTTTAGATTACAGTGTTGGTCAAATACAAACTACACACTCCCTTATGTCGGGATTACACGTCGTTGAATTACGCTCCTATTCAATCAATGGAACCTGCGAAGCCTCATTCCCATCCATGCACAAAGCTGTACAACAAACTATAAACTGCTACATCGATATTGCAACAACCTGTTTACCGCCTCCAGATTAACTCTGAACAATCATATCGTCGGTAAATTAATTTTCGATAATAAATAAGTACATTGTTGTGATGTGTATAGAAAACGGATTTACCTGCAGCATTGATATTAATGGAGAATCTGTCGACGTTTTTGGGACAAATCAAATTGTAAAACACAGTTCAGGGTAAGTTTGTATTATACGTGACCCGTTTAGAAAGTTTTACAAACAACTAACGTTTACTGCAAACGTTAATTAAAACAACATTAAGTTATATGCAAAATTTACTAAATAATTTAACGCCAGATTGCGCCAGACGCAAATTGACTAACCACATTATCTTCTCTTTAAAATCCAATCAAACCTTTATTTGCATATTTACCGACAATTAATTTATATAATCAAATGTGTTTGATTTCTATCTTAAATTTAAACTTAAAGACATGACGTATAAAATTAATAACTTGGCTTATATATCAGCCATAATTTTTACACAGGAAACTTTGCTTATGAATAAATTATGTAATACAGTCATCAAATCTTTACACTATGTAAGGCGTCACGAGTTGAAAAGTTAGTGAAAATCTAAGTTATTTCGTTGAAGTGAACAACAATCTGAATTATTAATAGATAATTTATATAATTTTCGATATGTGAAACATTTATTTTGTTAAGTTAAAAATTTCAAGATATTTTAAAAATTCATGTTAAAATTCATATTGTAAACAATATATAACAAATTATCAAATTTATCATATTTTTATGTAGAAAAAAAACGTAAGTAACTACATTGTTATATTAATTATTAATTAGAGAAACAATTGCTTATTTAAAATTTCAAGGTAATCTACAGTTAGTATATGTATATCATAAATTCTATGCTGTAATAACTATAATGAGACTATATTTCCTTATTTTTACATGTGTAAAACCATTTTAACAACACGTTATACAACTGATACAGTAGATATTTCTCGTGATTGTAATACTACTAGCATTGTAACATGTCATTCAAACGGTCATTCGTGTCATTCAATGTAACGAGTAATGACCGCAATCGAAAATTGTATTGCACAGTCAAGCAGATATAATGGAAATCATTGAGATTTATGGTGAAAAACTACGAATTACTAGAGTACAGAATTATTTACTAATGTAGGATTTATTTTGTACAATTACACTATTTTACAGATTAACTAAGAGTCTATAATATAACTAGTTGAAGTATCAAATAACAAAACTAATTTAAGCACCGTTGATGGTTATTTTATGAAATAACTGTTACATGGAATACCAGAATTATCAATTAAAAAATTAATTTTTTCTCCTTTATATTTTTTATTTATATTTATCAATTTGTGTTTTAAAATTTCGTGAAGTAATGAAATTTTAAATGATTTGTTCATTCGATTTGAACATTGTACGACAAGCATTTACGCCCGACCTTTGGTTATGATTTTATATTTTTTTTTTGTAATTCTCCCCTCGAATTTTAAAAAAAAAACAACGTGATTAATAACGAATCGAAATTTAATTGAAAAATAAAAAATGCCAATTCACGAAGGGGGGTTGGAGTTGTGCATACGAGGCGCAGTTGGAGGCAGAAAGAATAATAATAGCAAACGCGAAGGGCGGCGGCAAAACGGATCGTAAATATAAATTCCCTTAATTATTTGGGAACAAATGGAACGCGACGGCCACGAAGATGTATGATATGGAATAAAATTGATAACGAAGCAATAATGCCACGGGGCCAAACAGATTTCCAAAAGGGTGGGCAGAAGCGTAATGCGAAATAACGGGTAATGAATATCAGCAGGGAAGCAGGCGATGATAACGTCGAGGGGCCTTCCCCAATTATCCTGCACCCCGAATCCTTTTCACTTTTTCCTGCTTCGCTCATATTACCTCAAAC
This sequence comes from Nicrophorus vespilloides, assembly GCF_001412225.1. Taxonomy (NCBI): domain Eukaryota; kingdom Metazoa; phylum Arthropoda; class Insecta; order Coleoptera; family Silphidae; genus Nicrophorus; species Nicrophorus vespilloides. The sequence goes on from NW_017095979.1 coordinate 139,777, forward strand.
AACCGAATTACTTGCGTAATGTATTTAATGGCTTTCGAAATTAGTGCGCGGTTTATGCAAACGATCCCCGAAAACCATCCGAAGGACCTCAAAGCTCGTTCTCATCCAAGAACCACTTGAATTCTATTTATCAGAATTAAAATAAAGGATTGGCTTCTAGGAGAGACAGCTTTGTTTCCTAAGAACTATTAAGATACAGCCGCGACAAACAACGCATCATCAAAGACTTCAAAACTTTATGAAAAGGCTGCTTGAATCTATTTCACGACAATAAACGATATTAATAATGTATCAAAAAGTTTTCAATGGCAAAAGGCGAAATGGAAAATACAAATAAATAAAAATAAACGTTTTCAACGATAATCGAGGTAAAAAGACAATGATTCAAAACTTAGTAAATTTCCAAAAACATTCAACGCAGAAGTACAAGGAGTGAGTGAATTAATTAAATGCAGCTCGCAAAGGAGCTTTCTTCCTACAATCCAACGATGTCTTCAATGCCTGTCCTTTTCTCATTCCTGAAAAAAGTATAAACCTCAAAGGGATATCCCTCTTAAAGAAAATATAAGAAATCGTCCTTTCATTGTTATAATTATATTTAGCAAACAAAACGGGGAAAAAAAGAAGGGAAGGGATGTTTAAAGAGACTGGGGACAAGGCGAATTTCTGTGGAATGAAAAACATCCCCTGGGGAAATTTCCCAAAGAATACCTGCAATTTTATAATTATATTCGGCAGACGTACTACTACATACGTTTAGACAATTTATATATATAACGAAATTTCCGGTATTTTTTATAGCCACGTTTAGGAATTTAAACAGAATGCAGTCTAATAAATTGTAATTCAATTTCATTATACCTGGGGGAAGTGCGGAGTACTTATGCAACGAAAAAAGAAATAACAATTGAATTAACTGTTAAACTTTGCCGGTTGATTTATTAATTTGTAGGGCAGTCAAAACAATTATCTGTTAATTGGTCTAGCGATAAAAATAATATATATAGAGTTGTCGCTATTTTATGGGTTTAATTGCGTTTCGTCTATTACGACAGTCGCATTGTTCATTAGCGGAAGTAGCGAAACTTTGTAATTTAATAATAATAATGTTTTAATAAAGTTATTGTACAGTGTTATAATGCACCCTTATCTTAATCACACAAATGAGGTTTCCGCAGCCTGTTTCCTCGCGTGCCTTCTCACAAATACTATTTTATTGGCTCCACACAACTTAATTATACAACCTACTCACTACGCCTCCTAAGCCTGACTAAATATTGACTCTAATTATATATACACACCGCATTCATACGTTACTTATTATAATTGTTCAAACTCAACACATGCTACATTTTTAATGTCATTCATTATTTAAACAAAATTATATCATTTTATTATTATATAAGTGTAAATGAAATTATCATAGACAATTAAAAACAATTTATAAAACTGAAAGATGTGTTACAAAGGTTTAAATCTATTTTAAAAGAATATGGCAGATATATCCGCCGATCGCCTACAAAAGTTTAATATAAAACAATAATAAAATACAAACCATTGTTTACATTAATATGTAAGACAGTGGTATAATGAGAGAATACGTTGGAGAAATAAATGTTCATAATTAAGTTTAAAGTTAAATAATAATGAATACTATATAAAGTGTATTGTGTATTCCAATTCAGAACAAGTTTCTTGCATCATCCTAAAGATGGCATTAAAAAAATGTACCGTTTCTTGGGCACACAAAGTTTTTTGGAGTTCAATTAAAATAAGGTCCGAAAAAGACTATTTTTTTGTGGATAAATATATTTTAGTATCATGTAGGTAATATATGCAGACTATGTAATGTCACAGGAAACAAATATAATTTATTTGTAAATAATTGATGATATTAAACAGTATAATTATTGTTTGATCTGTTCGATTCAGTAGGATGCGTGTTATCAAACGTAGTTTTGTGTTCATCTGGCTATTCTGTTGCTTTGCCGCGTTAGTAACAGTCCAGTACATCAGGGATTAACCCAAATCCAACGCAAAACTCACTCATGTATGGCCTTGCTATTACACTATTGATAGGTCATTAATGTTTATTTATCAATATATTGACGTTTCTGGCTGCAGCGGTTAAATCTATTTTAATAAACCGAAGAATATTCCAATTTCAGTGCTCCATATCCAATAAACTGAAATTTATCGTATTAAAATAGATTACTAGATAAATAATGTCTATAAATTTTAACTTTTTATTCATCCGTAGTATAAAATATAATTTTTATTTATATAATAAATAGCGAAACACAATATTGGAAGCATGTTATAAGCAATACACTTCCATGCTGCAAAGTGGGAAATTGGTTTTGTCATTCAGACCCAATGATGTAAATAATAAATGGTGTGTTTAAAGTTATAGCATGAAAATGAGACTGACAAATAGTAGTGCGCAAAATGTATACAATAGATATAGATCTTCTATATTGGTCTTTCCTCGTATTCTTTATTTGATATAACCGATCATTTTCATTTACCAATACTGAATGTTTTATACAATTTATTTTCTTTTATTGATATTACTATAGAGGTATAAATGTTGTATGCATTACTTTCTTAGATATATTATTATAAAACTTGTGTCTTTAAAATATCACGATTGTAAAGATATACACAATCTAGTAAAATTACCAAAACTATCAATGTAATTCATTAGACTTTAGAAAAGTATGTTACATAATGAAAATGCTGATAAGTCTTTAAATAGTAATTAAATTAAGGTTAATTATAAACTTTTGATCGATAACTAGTATTTTCGTTATGTAAGGAGTTTACTTAATGTATTATGGTGGTAAGATTTGCAACTTCATTGAAAATTAATTGGTAAACTTGAAAAGCAAGACAAATTTCTAAAGCAAATAAGTATTAAATAAATATAAAAACACTAATGCTTGAATGAGACTATCCACGTGGAAGTATTTTTTAGTCACCCTTATATTTTGAACACACTGCAATGCATAAACAGATGATTATGTAATATTAAACATAAATTGGAGATTTACATTGTACGTATAAATGTTTAAAAAATCATATTAATTACAAAAATACACGTGTTTCTCTCTAAACTTTAAATCTATAACCAGAAGTAATATTTATTCATGTTTGACAAAGTTTCCTAAGTTAAGACACATATACCATGGACAATACTTGGACAAGTAAAATTTTTGTAAAATTATCTAAATTTGGATAATAAAAATTGTAGACATCTCTTGATTATTTCATATTATAACTAATACAAAATATTAATGAGCCTACTAAAAACTATACTTTAAACATTAATAAAATGCATAAAAATTACATATTCTAATATTATTGCAATAAATATAAATTTCATACTTTGTAATCAAATGTAAATGATATAAACATATATTTTAATAAAATATAAAATTTTCAACAACATATTAATTTAGTGTTTCAACTACAACCCTCTGATATATTTTTATCCATGTTTCCCACTATTTTCAAAAATATTTTTTTTTTGCAGCCGACAAATTTATCATGTAAAATCCAACGATGATAAATCGTGATTTACAACAACGTGCTGCGCATATTTTATGTGATTTACAGACACGTTCAACCGGATGTGAGTACAATTTTTTGAGATAATAATATCTACATTTTGCACGGTTATAAAACGGCTGCTGCTGTACATTTTGTATATATGATTTTTTTGTTGTTGTTTCGATCCAGTTTAATCCATCGGCCATCAGCCAATCTCTTCGATGCTTGTTTGAATGTAATACATTTCGTATAGGACACTGTGTATATATATAATGTCTGTTGGTTCTGTGAAAGTAGCGTACAAGATGCAAGGATGCCTTTCAATATTGACGCCGTTGAGATGGTATTACCATTCCTCCTCGGAGCCGGCTTATCCTTATCATGAACTGCAAACTGCGTACTCGCGAATTTCCTGCACAGATTTCAGACACAAACATTCCTTGCCAACCTATCTTGAACCGCGTATATACACAGCTGACTATTGCATAGCTTCTTAGAGAAAGGTATGAACATATTTTCCGAGCACTTGAAATTATAAAGAAGGAATTTCTAATATATTTTCCACTTTAAATTGTTCACTCAACTATTTTATCAATATGTAGTTTTAATACATTTATTCTCAAGTATCTAATTATGAATATAAAACTTATAACACAATTAATTGTAACATGTAACGGTATAAGAAACTTAGAATTAGCCAATTTAACCACAGTTTATACTGTATTTTTCATAATAGAAAACGATAAGACGCACCCCAAATTTATTGGATGGTTTAAAAAAAAACATGTTTTATTACCATCAGACCAAAATTTGATTTTTCTTAGTAAAAATGGTTTGAAATATACGTTAATTGAAATTGTCAAATAATTAAGAGGTAGATGTATTAGTTAATGCCATCAATTCTTCATCATCTAAATTTAGTATTCTAAAGTCTCTAATTAAGTTGTATTTTATAGAAAAAACGTTATAGGTGAAGCACTTTATTGAAGAATTGTCGCAAATTTTCTTTCGCATTATATGAAAACAAGAAAACCAATAAATAGATGCAATCATGTTACTATTTGATAAGGATAATCTATATATGTGTATTTGATTCCACTACTTCATATTTCCTATATGGAATAGGAATTTTGCCAATTGCATATTTATATTAATAGATGTAATAAATCTAGATTACGGAGTATATTACTTAGATCATCTTACAAAAATCATCAAAATTATTGTTAAGATATTTAGAAGATTATTCACATACAGGAAATTCATTATTAATTTTATTTCGATGTAAAGAAATTATTGAAAATCTTCAAATTAAACATTATTATTATTCAAAATTTAATAAATACTTAAAATATTTTGATTAATATTAAAATCATCAACTCTATTATAATTGGAATCGAATAAATTAACTTTTATTGTGATAAAAAAAAATATATATAACGTTCTAAAAATTAAATGATTTTAGTAAATAATAATTGAAAATCACATAATATGTTTTTGTCAGGTTGCTGTAATTGATTGATTAACGCTTCAAAATGTATTATGATTATTATTATTATTTATTTTTTCTTCGTCCATTCAATATATCGTGTATTATTGTTGGCGCAGAAACATTCGATTAAATGGTAATCTCGGTTTTACGTTAATTAATTAAAATTGTGCAAAATGCAACGGTAATTGCAGCAATATGATTTCGCTAACGAATGCTAAATAAACGGATTTCGTGCATTAAATACGGTTTATAAACTGGCGCATATATTAAAAGTTTTACGTATAACTGGAATACCGAAATCATTAGCTAATTTCCACTAATGAAATGAATCCCGCTTACTCTTCTTTGTGCCGTTTTATTTCTCTCCTGCTGAATTTGCATACAGCCCTGCATGAATAGATTAAAGCCCAAAATATTTAGACTGCAAACTGACTTAATCATTTAGAAATAAATGATTCTCATACATAATTCATATCAAAGGAGGAATATACGTTATTTTACTGAGGTGTGTGTGTAGTTTTTTTTCATTTCCGAATTTTAATTAATTTATTTTACTTTATATATTTTCTTTTAGGTTTACAAAATAGGTTTAATTTGAACACTGCTAATTCTTAAGTATATACTTGAATACGGGGAGATCCTGTAGATTGTATTCCATTGTTACATTATATAATATATAAACATACATAATGAAATAACAAACAAGTCATGTTTGCATAATATAATTACATACTTGCATGATCAATAAGAGCCGCATTAGGTTTTTCATATATTATAGAGCCACACCACGGTACATATTATTAAATACACGGATTTAAATTTTCTTAGGGAGCCGCACTTATCTTAACCAAAGAGCCGACATTTGTCTAACCCTAATATATAGCTTTAAATATGATAATCATGAATTAAACGTGTATTGTCTTATCCATTTGAATTGACAATTTTTGAAGTTAATTTAAATTTATATAATAATAAACTACACCTATTATGCTCAATAATGTTGTATTTTTTTGTTTAATTAATTAATAAAAAATATATGCGATTGAAAATAAAATGGAGAAACTTTACTATCTTCCTTGTAAGTTGAGTGACTTCATGAAGGGAACTGGATTTAGAAAGGTAGTAAAATATTCCACGTTATTGAGCACTTTGTGTTCTCAGTTTAGAGCTTATAAACATGTAGTTGTTACATATATTTTTAACTTGATTGAGGCTAAATTTGTGTTTACGTCGAGACTTTTATTAGGCGAAATTGATTAAAAGCAATCTACCCTCCGCAACAATGCGTAACTGTTCATATGAAATTGTATTTAAGAAAAGTTTATTGAAAAAAAAATAGTACTGAGAAGAAGAAAAGAAGGCCAGAGTGTATATAAAGAAAACATGTTGAAAGAAACAGTCCATAAGAAGCAATAATTCTTCATCGGAGAATCGAGTTGTGCAGACAAAAAAAATGATCGGTCTGTTCGTTCGATGGAGAATATAGGCCCTCCCCCGTCCGTAATTCCCTAACATCCATCAAAGTCTTTCAACGAAATGGTTCGGCAAAAACAGATGCAATTATCATGGGCAGCTCTCGTTCATTTACAGGACGAAGAACGGAAAACATAAATTTCTTTTAACGTTGTTTATGATTCAATTTATTTTATTTATATATATAGTGGACGTATTCACTTAATTACTGAAATAAATTCCTGAAGGCTTTTAAGTTGCCTTTAGAATATCAAGATGAAATTAGAGTGTTGTCCGTGCCGTGTAATTGAATATAGTGTTATTCTGAAGGGTTTTGTGGGTTCCGTCGTTAACTATTCAAAATAGGTTATCTACGGTTTCAGGTCGCGTTAGGTTTTTCCACGTTCCTTCATAAAATTGCGTTTGACGTGGTCCCAATCCCACTTAATTGGGGGTAGATAGTTTAGTACTTAGCAAAGCGGATTGTCTGCTGGAAAAGGGGGATAGGTCGATGCTTATAAACAGCGTGTGTACGAGAGACCATGTGCAGGGTGAGGAAGAGGGGGGCTTGAATACAAGTGCTGTTGACACACTTGCCCTACAGGATGGTTGCTTGCGATGTGAATTTCGAAAACTTTACCCAACAAAACGCCCTTCGCTTATGTACGTACCGGCGACGACTACGACGACGAAAATCATCCCCCAAGTCATACACATATTATCCGCAGTAAACCGGAATCGCTGGAAATCGGGCGCTCTTAATTTCTCGCCCACCGGAAAACCGTGGGCGTGGGGTGGTGGTTCTACGGTTTGGAAGGGTTTACGATCGCATCGTTAGTTTCTCCTCACGGGTGTCACTCGGCGCCGGGAATAATTAATGCCGCTTGTAATTTGAACTTTATAAATCAAGCATTACGATTTTATGCAGAAAGGGAGAGAGACTTTCCTCTCTCACTCACTCCACCCGCTCTCATGCCTTTTAGCTTTTACTCCTTACTAATGCACATCGTTCATTTCGCAAGGTTATCGATACTGGGTATCGTTAGTGATGAAACTGTTGGAAATTTCATCTCATCCCTCATTTATGGGATAAGGTTGCATCGAGCACGTACATCATTAAAATTCGAATCATTTAATTTTACTAATTATTACTACATTATTCTTGCATCCATTATTTAACAATTTATGTAACCTAATCATCTTTCTGAAATGAAAAGAAAAATCGTTATATTTACTGAATACTGTATATAACCAAGTGTTAACATACCATACCAATTAAATTTATCTTCGATTAATATTTAAAATCAAATTATTTAATATTACTCATGTGAATATAATTAGATATAATAACTAGAATGAAAAAATACATTTGATTAAGAAATTTTCTTTTTAAATTATCATTCAAAACTTTTTCATCGTCAAAAAATATATTTTTTTATTTCATGCAGTCTAGAATTTTATATGGATATTTAAATTAATTTACTAATGATATTTTTCAATGTTTCAGAACTATTCACATCAACCATTTCTTTTTAATTAAAAACTTAGAAATTGTAAACGTTGAAAATATAAAATGAGAATTTTTTTTCGTATAATTATATAAATTTGTTTATCATAAGAAATACCAAAGGATTGAGTGTATCTGCGGTGATTACCTTGACATATTTTTTTGAAAGACTTCGACCCTACCGTTGCTATACATCTCTCGGCACTTGGCCAATTCAGAGTAACGTGAATTGACACTAGTAATAAGTTTTTTAGCGTACTCGAAAAATTCAATTTGGTAGCAATAATAAAAATATACTATTAACCTACATTACTACACTATACATTTTACTTATCTTGATAAAAACTTATGCAACTTGATTTGCAACCTAGCAAAAATGTTGAAAACTATTTTATAACATTTATGATTTAAAATATTATACAATTTTTTAAAATTGGAACAAAGAGCATATTTTTAAGATATTGCCTGATACAAAAAGTTAGGTAGCCGCATTTACTAGAGATATGAATTGTATTATATAAGATCGCTATAAGATCTGGGAGCCGCAATATATCATCAAAAGGGTTGCGTGCTGCTCCGGAGCCGCTTGTTGCCTATCAAAAGAGTTTTGTATTTGTAAAGTTGATACTGAATTAAATTATTAGTTTAAATCAATATTAAGCATCATACCTGTAAACTATTGGGATCTTTATATTTCTTACCTGAAACAAAAGTAAAAATTTTATAAAGTAACATTGTACATAAATTCAAGTAATCATAAATTTTGAAAACAATTAAAAAGTTATGTAAAATGAGCATGCAAATCATCAATTGATATGGAAACTTAAATTACGTGTGCAAATTTAAGAAAATATTTTGCATATAAATAATTTGGATAATATAATTATAGCCTTTTGTATTAGTTGCCTTTTTTATAATTATATATATTTATTTTGTTCTTTTTATTTCTGTATATTCTTTTTTTTTGTACAAACATTATTTTTATTATAATTATTATAAAAGTAATTAAGTTTGTTCATAGAAAAACACTTCAAACAGGTGGAAATATGGGATCATCAGCGACACTTATAATATATATTTTTCAGGTCATTAGGGAGCATTAACTGGTAAAACTAGGTGGCTTGTTTAAAGTTTGTAATGTGTAGTAATTATGTGGTGCGCGACATCGTGGACCGTTGCAGCTGAAATAGCTGCAGTTCATTTAAAAAATAAACTGCAACATTTTCAGCTCGAAGTCAAACTTTCCAGTTTTTCAATTACACTTCTGCATTTTCATTCGCTTCTTCTTTTTATCGCACAACGAGTTCCTGATTAAAAATTACGCAAGTCGCGCCTATAAATCTCTAGAGGAAATTCATGCGCCACAGCGGTCTGGGGATGAATTGGAGATTCGTAGTGTGTGTAACGTCAACATATATTTATATATTCAGTTAAGTACTGAAGTGTTTGTAAATATTTCATAAGGAATCTCGTCCCATATATTATGTTAACGTGGGGTGTGCAGGGGCATAATAAATGAAATGAGTAATGAAAATGCGTAGTGAAAGAACATAAACGAAATTATCCTACCCTATAGTAAGCGAAGGAATGGGTAGGAAGGAACAAGGAGAAGAAGAAAAAACAACATTGTGGAAGAAGAGCGGTGATAAATCGGCTTTTTCCAGCCGCTCTATCCATTACGCGTTCGACTAAACAAATCTACAAGAGGGTTGCAATAAAACAGCCTCATCCCCCTTGAAGTTCTGAGAACGTGGAGGCAATAGAGACACCAGCCAAGAAAGCAATTACAAGTTAACCTGTGCTTTGAGTAGTAACGAACCATGGTTTGAGGGCTCGTATCGCGGATCTAACATCAACCCCATACACCAAAATCGCGCGGAGCGAGAGCATAATTAAGGAAGTCGCTTGAGCAGAGCGATTACGTTTCTTTCCCATCCAATCTATAGAAGCAAATATGGAAGAAGTGCCAAGGGGCAAATTAGAGTGGAGCCCTTCTGGTTTTGTTTCGGCTTCACAACCTCATCCGGTGTTTTTCTTGCAACGACGCCGTGTATATTGTTTGGTGGACAAACACATTACCACGTAAATTAATTTTAATGGACGCCCTTATCCCAGGCGCACTCAGTTTATTATCCTCCAAATTTATTATGCAAACAATGGTTGTTCGTTGGCAATACAATGTTATATTAAATATCTTCAACTAAGAAAACTACTCACGTATTCAGCTTTACTCGACTTAACACAATGGTTCAAATGTGACCAAACAAATATCCTGCATTTATATTATGCACACTATATTCTGATATAACTAAATTACATACTCCAACTAATATTTAATGACATAATAATATTAACATATGATCTTATACCTAAAATCAGCAAAGCAAAATTAATACTTAAACTTTGTAATGAAAAAAAAATAGTTTTACTAATTAGTAAAAAAATCTTATCTACATTTGTCAACTGTAAGTACATTTAATTAGCTAAAACAGTTTTTAAAAATATTCCTAGTCAATCGATGGAAACAAAACTTTACGAAAATGAAATACATGATAAGTTCATTCATTATAACCATTAAAACTTTTATTTTAATTATTTAAACAAAATATTTTATCAATAATACATGATGTAACATGATAGATATGAAATTGATTGTTGTGAGAAATTAATGCGTGCTTGGATTTTTTTTTCTGAACAGCATAGTTTCATTTGAATACGCTACGTTGAGTATAATCGGATAACATTTATCGCTGCAAATAAAGTCCCATTTATAACTCATTTTCGCTTAGAAGTGGATTAACGTTTGAAGCGACAGCCCTCATATACACGACGTGGAATCAGATTGACCTATATTATTTGCAACGATATGAGTTCATCATCAAATGGTACAACTAGAGCGGAAAATTGTCTGAGAATCAAATGTTTATGTGTTGGATATTAATCTCTACTTCTAATATATACAACAAAGTAACTACATTCTATAATAATATTACTATTATTTTTTTTATTTTAATTAAACAAAAATATTTTATAAAGCTGTCATAAAATCGTAAGAAATTTGCCTATTACAATGGTAGTAGCAAATTCCCGAAGATTTTTTGCAACAAACTTCAAAAATCCCAGAAATTTTATTTTGATATTTAAAATACAGAAGATTAACAAAACACGTTTTTTTGTGATGATTGTGGCAGAAATTGAACAAAGCGTTATAAATCTGTCGAAATATTAGATTTTGGCCATATTTATATGATTCGGTCGACTGTTTAAAATGTTCTTATATATTTTAGAATTATCTTTGTTTTGAGTAATCCCGGGATTTGAAGCGTGAATCCCGGGAGTCGGGATTATAAAAATCAGCTAATTCCCACGAGCGAAATTCCGGGTAGGGCACAATAAGTAAAATACAAATTTTACTGAAAAAAAAATAATATTTTGACAAATTTACATTTTTATTGTTTATATAGGTAATAGTATTTAACAGTAAATATTAACATTAATGCAGTTCTAGTTATTTTTATATAAGTAATAATGAATATAATAGGAAAAACTAAAAATTTAAGCTGAGATGAATTACGTAAATAAATTATGGATTTATAAAAGCTTATTCGTAATTTATAAAACACTTATAGTGCATGGAAAATAATTAATATGTTTTGTACATAATATTAATTTGCAAAATTGTCTAGTTTGGCAGCGTATGAAATAATTAGTTGGTTTTCAATACAGTGCATCTCTCTCTCTCTCTCCCTCCCTACCGTTAATAGAATATTGATTTCAAATCTGTCATTACCATATAAAGTCATTAATAGTGTTACGGATTCACTACCCTCGCTATCCTTGATATCGGTCGATATTCCGCTTCCTTCGCACGCAATACATTATGTCGTAATAATAGGACCGAGGATAATTTAATTTTCACCGTTTTATCTATGTAATTTATGCCGCGATAGAACATCCTCAAATATTTCAGTTTCATAAAATATGCATGTACGGTCCGATAACAAACAAAAAAAAAACATTATTATATTATCGAGGATGAACAACCCCAAAACTTTTTCAACTACTCTATTAAAACATGTATGCGTACATTCTACACTGTATCAAATTAATATTTACATTATAAATACATAGAAAAAAAAACACAGACTTTTCGCTTGTACATTTTAAATATAATAGTAAAAATCCATTGTAAAAATGAATTGGAATATGGAAAATGAATATTTGGATTACAGAATTTATAAATCTAAGAAGCATTGGAATTTTTAAATAGAATAGGAATAGAATAGGAATAGAATAGGAATAGAATAGGAATAGAATAGGAATAGAATAGGAATA
>NW_017095980.1:0-3895 GCF_001412225.1 Nicrophorus vespilloides
CATATGCATCTTTTGGATGCATTCTATGTATTATAGTTTTCGAGAAAATCAATGAAATGTGAATACTCTGCTTTTTTCCATTTTTTTCAACTTTGAACGCGAATTACAGCCATAAGGTTAAACTCACAGTAATATATCAATACTTGTTACATTCCCCAAATATTCAGCTTTCATACACATTTACTTAAACGAAAATTTCGTATATGTTATGTAAAACTATTACACAATATTGGGTTTATACAAAAAAACGAATTTCAATTTCACGAAAAATATACGGGAAAAGGATTTTTATTACTGATTTTAATCGTCTTTAGATTATAAAATAATGAACTAAATTATTCATTCTTTTTATACTCTCTAACACTAAAAGTTCCCTTTTCAGTAGGTTGGGGCAGGACAAAGCAACATCTTCAGGTTCTTGAAGATATTTATGAATTCTTTTTTTTAAAGCAAGCTATGATTCTATATAATAATTTGGATACAATCTTGGTAATATTTGTCCAAAAAAAAACTTAACTATTTCACTTTTTGAAGCTAATGAAAGAACGTTTTTATCTAAACGCTCTGTGGATCTTAGAACTAATTTCAGATTTCAGTTTTTTCAGTTCATGTAGTAGAGACGATTTTGTGTTAACATTTTCATGTTTTTTACAATCAAATAATTAAAATGTATTTTCATATTTTACGTCTAGGATCAAAAAACCGATATTTTAGATGGAAAACCCAGTTTTCAAAGTAGATTTGTGTAAATTTTGAAATTCATGTTAATTGGATGTATGTGTACAGTTTTATTGGATGTTTGATCTTGGGAGAAAGTCGTCAGTTGAGTTAGTATAATTAAACAGACGTAAATCCTTAACGCTACACCAATATTAGGGAACGAAGAAGATAATCTCCTTGTTTGCAAAGTTGATATTAGAACCTAATATTGTTTCAAAGAAAACCATCAAATTGTACAATGAAATCATCATTTCACCAGCAGAGTAAACAATTCCTTAATCCGTCCCTGCTTATTACAATTCGAAAATTAAGATCAGAGAAACCTATGATCAATAACCCTCTGTAACAGCTGAATGAAATGGAAACATAATACAAAAAAATAATAGATCCAAAACGCAATGAAATGTAATAATTGAAACAAATCATTTAGAAAATAAATTAATTGCAGAAATGTAAATATTGTTGTGTTTTTGTTGTTTGTTTGTTATGATGATAGGTTTATGGAAATTTCTTGTAAATTGAAAATTCTTTGGAAAACTTTTTTTAATTGAAACATTTATTGAAAAATAAACTAATCACTATATTTTGATGCAATTACTGTCAACATGGTATGAGTTCATTTAGAAGCAATTAATGTTTAATAATAGGACTCATAATTGCTTAATTGAACAATCACAATCATCGAAGAAGCATAATAATTCAGTCATTGAAATATTTAGAAAATGTTATTATTTTTTTTTTGTAAATTAATGAATTAGTGCACTGTTTGAAACCAAACCGGACTAATGCAGTACATCAAAATAAACAGCAGAAAAATTGACACAATATACATAATTTTGTGTATTAATTGTTGTTAGAATTAAGTTTTACTTTACTGCTGTTTAAAATCTAGTATGTATTTCAAAAGTTTCAAACCGCAAATCCGCACTAATCGAAACCGCACTATGCACTGAATTATTGTTACATTCATTTTAAACAATATTATTTATACGAACAAGTAAATTTCACGATATTGAATGAATTCATTGATCTATTAAATTTGATACAAAAAAAGCTATATTTTACGAGTGCAAAAGGAATGCGGAAATATGCACTATTGAATGAATGAAATGAATGAAACGTAGTAAAAAGAAGGTAATAAAAAAATGTATAGTAAATTCGGTCTCGAGTCTAGACGATAAGAACAAGAAAAAATCAATTTATTCCAAATAAATGCGACGAGGAAGAGCAATAACAAAAAAACTGCATACATTATTTCCTCGTCTGACCTATTTATTTAAATGGATTCATTTCCTTATAATTATTTTCTTTTTAAAGCCACAAATTGTGTAACGTAATTATTTTATTGCTTTAATTTGCATTTAAAACTTACGTAATATTAAAAATAGTAAAGAAAAACGTGTAAAATCTTAATTCGGTTTTCGAACATCATCAAATTTTGCGGGAAAATCAAGATTACACAGTTGTACATCTAGCACTTGTTTTACACGGTACTTTCTTTACACGGTTTAAATATTCAAAATAACCTGCACCGAAGTTTTTTTTCACTTTTACACAATTTTATGTATCTTAAAAAATTGAAATAAATTCATAATTAACAAACTACGAAATTATGCATTTTTTTTTGATACTTTTTGATTTACAAACAAAAAGTTACAATTTCGTTTCTTTGCTAGAACTGAATGATAGGTGGATATTAGTTTACATAGGAAGCATTGTGTAATTGGGAGTAAGTAACAATGATATTGAAAGCGTAATGATCAAGTAACGTTTTATACACAGCGATTTGTTGCGTCTAAAGCTTTAGCATCCCCTTGTATATTATGTAACTGAAGTATAATGGGAGTACCGGGGAGCTGCGAACAAAAGAGCGCATTGTTAGTTTGTTTTTCGTTTTCTGTTCTCTTCGTTAATAGAAACGTTTTCCGTTTTCTGTTTTCCCTTTTCCATTTTCCAACGAGGTGCGAACGTATTGCTCGTAATATGTTCCGAAATGTTGCTATTGATTATAGTATGGAAATGAAGTGGTAACGTGTGGCATAGGAATTATGCAAATGTCGAAGGAGGGATCGGACTAGATTTCGGCCACGTTTCTGAATCGAGTTTTGCGGATTATCCGAACGGCGTTAATTATTTCTTATATGCAAATGTATACGTAATAGCAGGCAGCAGTAGCAAGCAGCATCAGGTTGTGTGAGCTCCGCTCCGCGATTTCCGTCCGGTTCGTCGGTTCTTCGGTGTTGATCTTCCGGTCGGCTGGAGGCTCAACAAATGTGCGAAGAGCGTACGGGTTTTACGCGTTTGACCAATGACTATGTGCGTGTGCACACACGTAAATGGATAATTCTGTCGTGGTTCGACGTGGATGATGCTCGTCTTCTAGGTACGAGTGAAAGCCCTTTCTCCTTCGTGCAGTTACATGTTGTGTAGCTCGAATTAGAAGGGACGGAGGACGAACGAGTACGTCCTCCTCTTCGATGTGTGTTCGAGGGCGCGAACACATGGGGCCCTTTGATCGGTGCCTGCGAAGCAGCTAATCCGAAGCGCCTTTGATCAATCACTCGATCACAAAACAAAATCGAATCTATGCACATAAACATATTTCAATATTATCTTTCAAAAGATTACCCTTTAGCTGACGCTGCTCCTCCTCATCCTCATCCTCTCTTCATCCTCCACCTATTTCACCTCTTTCATAGTCTTTTTTTATCTTTATAATAAGCCACGTGAACCGAACCGAAGGGCACGTGCACATCGGAAAGGATATTTTTACCCTTCCCGCTCGGACCCACTTGGCCGCAACAACACGTAATGATCGCGTTTACACACTTTACGTGCATGTAAATTCGACACAAAAGAAAACACACACAATTCTTTGTCACATCTTCCTCGATTTTCGTACACACACACACACGACCTGTCAAAGCTGCGTCAAAATTAAAAATAGGAAAATCCACACACGAATTAACCATTACCAATCACTCCGTAAAATAGAAAATTTTAATTACTTCTAGTAGAATTAATACAAACCAAGAAAAAAAAAATAACAACAAACAATAACTTACTTATTGGCTTTTTGTTCACATTGAATAGGTTATAAACAAATTGCACAAACGTCAATTATATAATATCAGTTACCTAGGTAACTGACAAGACAATTGAGATTAACATACGT
>NW_017095981.1:0-44261 GCF_001412225.1 Nicrophorus vespilloides
TAGATTCCCCAAACATTGAGCTTTTATATGCATCCTTTTGATTCATTCTATGTATTACAGTTTTCGAGAAAATTAATGAAAAACTTTTTAAATATTAAATTTGTTTTTTTTTTTCAATGAATAACCGTTTGTAATTAGTGTGTAAAGCTCAGGTAAAACAAAATTGTATGTTAAAAGCATATTATAAAAAAAAATACATGGAAAAAGAACATTTAATTAAAATAGTAAAGTTGTAATTGAATCAAAATGCGTATAGACAACCAAATGTACTCCAACCATGGACGGACTTGTTTAATTTTTGTCCGGCCCAACATCCTACTATTAATTTAATACTCCTTTGTTTCGACGTGAACAAAGGACGATACAAAAGAAACAAATGCACACACAAAAAACAAGAGTTAATATTTATATATAACAAAACAAGGACGAAACAAACACGCATCAAAAAAAAAAAGATACAGTGAGAGGGTATTAATTTAAGTGGATTATAAATACAATCCCGGTCCTGTTTAATTATTTTTTTTTATATTAAAGCTGCAACACTTTCAACATCAACTTTTATTTAATTTTTGCTTATTTTTTTCTATGTCCGTCTGTGTTTGCTAATGAAATACGTGTGTTTTTTTTTGTCATGTTTATTTCATTAAGTCGAGCGCGCGGAGCGAGGAAATGTTACGCGTGCGGCGAAAACATCAAAAGCGCGAAAATTTATTTTTCCTAAAGTTTTAATTATGTGAGCAATAAATGCGAGGCGATGCATATTTTTTTTATGTTTTGTTTGCAGGATGCAGAGTACAAAAGGATATGTATTAGCATTCGCATTCCGAAACTAATCCGTGCAGAGTCGGACTAAGGTATAAATTTAGTATTTGGTTGAACCGATTCAATTGTAAAAGCTGAATCAAATTGTTAATTTACGACACAAAAAACTATTAGTTTCCATTAGTTTCTTCATTCTTTAATTCAACAAATTAATTAAGACAGGACTGGATTAAGATACTTTTTAAATTTTCAAATTCAATTATTGATAAAAATTCATTGATAAACCTTGAATTCTTAATCTCAAAAAAATGAATTAAATAAAATTGAAAATTTAATTATGTTAATAATTGGAAACAATGCGTAATAATTGTATTTTAAATTGAGTTTTACAAGCATTCGAATAAGTAGATTGGAATTTGGTGGAAACAAAAGCTTCATTTGACGTATGAATTGTGCGCCCTCGATCGGTAGAAACTTTAGCAAACAAAAGGTGATCGTTGCGAAGTGCACGATATTGTGTAAATAATTTGCAGAGTGGATACTAAAATTAGATTTGGAGGCGGTCGTGTCTGTGGAGGAGGAGGAGGCGGCGGGGAAAGGGTGATTTTCCATTGGTCGTTTAACTTGTGGGTGGCGTCCATCCGACCCCCTCCCACCCCCCTGCACGAAATGCAATTGCCATTGGCTTTTTGAATAATTAAAGAGGGTGGGATTGTATTCCATTAAGTAATAGCGTTTCGATGTTCGCTGTGCTCAGATCTCTAATACTTGATACATTCATAACTCAATAAAAATTCCGCAAAATTCTATAAAACAAAAATACTGTAGCATCATCACCGTCAAATAACATCAACTGTCAATGTCAATTTGAATTTAGTTGTTGATGTCAAATTGATTTCAGCTGTCAATGTAATATTGATTTCAAGCTGTAATCAAATTGGAATCTCCAATTTGTGTTTGTAAATAAAACATGCTTGTTTTTAGGTAATTATGTAAAAACAATGTATTAATAATCAACGTCAAGTTGTGTTCAGCTGTCAATGTCAAATTAAGTTCAGCTGTCAATGTCAAATTGATTTCATCTATCAATGTCAAACATGCTTGTTTTTAGGTAATTTCAAACATGCTTGTTTTTATGTAATTATGTAAAAACAATGTATTCATAATCAACGTTAAGTTGTGTTTAGCTGTCAATGTCAAATTGATTTCATGCTGTAATCAAATTGGAATCTCCAATTTGTGATTGTAAATAAAACATGCTTGTTTTTAGGTAATTATGTAAAAACAGTGTATTCATAATCAACGTCAAGTTGTGTTTAGCTGTCAATGTCAAATTGATTTCATCTATCAATGCTTGTTTTTAGGTAATTTCAAACATGCTTGTTTTTAGGTAATTATGTAAAAACAATGTATTAATAATCAACGTCAAGTTGTGTTCAGCTGTCAATGTCAAATTAAGTTCATCTATCAATGTCACATTGACTTGAGCTGTCAACGTCAAATTGAGTTTAGTCTCGTGAGCAAAACTCGTTTTTTCTTCTTCTTTTGAATAAATTAATCAGACAATTAACTATATTGGATTAAACTGCACCAATAATTAATGAAGAAAAAAAAAACTGTGGATCAAGGGCGAAGGTGTAGGTGAAGAGAGAGATACGGACGAAATTGCGAACGGGATAATCCGAGGCCATAAACAATTCAAGCGGCTAATGGACGGCATTAAAATAGGTGTCGGAGAGAATCGAACTATGGGGCGCCCTACGACCCAAACCCCACTTTCCCATCCCTCTCTTACGGCAACCGCGGCGAATTATTTTTAATTACTCCTCGAGCCACCCCTGCGCCAATCCTCATCCACAACCGAAGACACAAACGCACACACGTGTATAGAGAGAGAGAAAGAGAGAGTGCGAGAAGTGGAGAAGCGGCGGCGGCGGCAATTAAATTGCATTTTGAAAATTAATTGCGAAAGCATCAAAGGAAAAGCGAGACGATCACACCGTTTGTAGATAGGGAAGGTGTACGTATGGTTGCCGCATTATTATTATCATCAATCCGGGGATTCATTAACGAGATTCTCCATTGTTTTTTTTCTTCTTCAATTCTTTTTAAATTTTCTTAGTCTTTGTTGCGTCGGGGCGAAAAGCAATTTCGAAATTCCTAAAGACCGTTTTTGATTACCATGATAGGATGATGATGATGATGGTAACTGTAATTGCCTTCGTTGCGTTCCAGACATGTCCTTCTTTATAAGACGTTTTTAATCAAGTATAGCCAAGTATTACGAAATTTATGGTAATATCAAAGCGTTTAATAAGATTTGATATATAAAAACATTAAAAATCCTTCAAAAACATTTAAAATAAGAAATTTATATATGAAATAAGCTTTAGGGTGAACAAATTGTTGAATTTTAATAAGAGCTCGGGGATGAACGGAGTGCGCAAATCCGTGAATGAACGTTGGGTTTTTGCTACTTGGACTTACCTTTTTGAGGTCCTTGTTGGGTTCGCCGTCATCCGCTTTCCGTTTGTCCGGTCCGGCCAGCTTCCCTTTGTCCTTCTCGTTACCGCAAATCTGCAAGAAAACAAAAAAGTCGGTTTATTCATTCATTCGTCGTTCCAAACTTTAGTAGAAGAAGAAGCAGACCGAAGTCTTCGAGGATGTTGTGTGCACAAGTTTAGACAAGTGCCGGAAGCAAAAACAGGCAAGTGCTCGAAAACACAACAAGAAAAACGTAAAACTACATAAAATACATGCGAGCAATAGAGATGAAGAGAGAAAGTAGAGGAAAGGAAACGGAAGCGAGTCGAATTGTCCTGAGGAAGTGTTCTATCATTTCTCAAGTTCTCTCTCGATTCCTATCTGTTTTTACACAGTCCTAGTTTTATTTATTTACACATGTAATCTCCAAGTTGTATTCAGACCTTTACCGAATATTTCCAATAGTTGTCAATAGTTTTATATTTCATTGAAAACACACAAACCGAAAAAAACAAATAAATGAACTAATGTTTACAATGTTTAACTTTTTAAAAATATATAAAAACATTAAAATTGGTTGGACAAAAACTGTCCACATAATTTTCAGGAAAAAAAAAAAACTGTCGTTTTTGAATGAGCGTGTGATATTTCAGCAGTTAAGTGTTTACGTAAAACGCAAAACAAGAATGATGTATTGATTTGCACCAAAAATTGCAGCAGAGTTCAAGTGCAGTCGCAATAAGCGGAGCGCACGTGGTCGTCTCGTTGCTCAATCAATTTGGCGATAATTGCAGATTAAGAATTCTCCTCCTCTTCATCCATATTTTTTGTGTGTTATTTAATTTCGTTGCATCCATGTGGATGCAATATACGCAATGCAAACACGCACACGTAACTCGTTCAATATTTACAAATAGACACAAAGGTGCAGCAGCAGTAGTTGGTGAGAGTCGCGCCGAAGAGTGTAGGAAGAAGCAATAAAACTGGAACGATGTCTGCGACCGTTTCGCTGTTTATTTCCATTGGCTTGGTCGGAAGCGTTCGTGAGTAAATACACGTTTATATTTATTAGAAGAAGAAAAAGAAATAGAAAAAAAAACACGATACCTTTATTGTGCAAGATATGGCGGCGGAGGTGAGTTAAGATGGGTTTTCAGTTTAAGGAGATCGTATACATAAAATGTAGAATTCAACAAAGTTATAATTCTAGAAAGTCGCTGTATGAGGAGGATGAATGTACATAAAACAAGTTGAATAATTGTTTAATACAAAAGACACGGTTTCTATATAATTAATAATAATGTAATAGCGTCCATAGCAACTGGAAAGCGTCACTAGCAACTAAGAAGCGTCACTAGCAACTAAGAAGGTCCCTAGCAACTGGTATAGCGTCACTAGCAACTAAGAAGCGTCCCTAGCAACTGGTAAAGCGTCACTAGCAACTAAGAAGCGTCCCTAGCAACTGGTATAGCGTCGATGGCAACGCAACGGCGTCCTTGCCAAAAATCTTGTAAGCTTGTAGACGTTTCTAGTAACTGGTATACGAAAGTAAATTTTCTTCAAATTTTGTCAGATTATATAAATAATAATACTTTTTAAAAAATAAAAATAAATCTTGAATTAAATGAATTGTGAGTAACCAAAAAAAAATTGGTTAGTTTAGCTAAACTGCACGATAAATCTCACCTAAAACGAAACGTATATAAAGCGTGACAAATGAACTAATTGCGAACAAAGCGTGGGCGGAATTCAGTGTTG
Organism: Nicrophorus vespilloides; assembly: GCF_001412225.1. Taxonomy (NCBI): domain Eukaryota; kingdom Metazoa; phylum Arthropoda; class Insecta; order Coleoptera; family Silphidae; genus Nicrophorus; species Nicrophorus vespilloides. The sequence continues at coordinate 5,005 of NW_017095981.1, forward strand.
GATATGTGTGTGTACGAGCAGAGTGATTTCAATTAAAATTTAATGAGGATCAATTTCGTTCCGAATTAACGCGAAGGGGCGCACTTACAGCAATAATAATAATAATAATTTTAACAATAACAACAACAATAGTAACAATAATACGAAATGATAATGGGACGAAATCAAACAACACGTCGAAAACAAAGAGAAGAATAAAAACAATCGAACGAGTTAATGAATGCGCGTTTCGACAATTAATTGGCATTTTTTTTGTTTTGTTTTGTACGCTTTTCGAATGAAAACAACGAGCAGAACAAAACAAAATAAAAGAAGAGAGAGAGAGAGAGGAATGATATAATTAACATCAGCCGAAGGATAATTTTAATTAGCTTGTTTCATCGGAAATAATGATTTTATTGAATATTATTGTAACGACTAATTGTAATAAACATTTCCATTGTGCCCTATTCCATTGCTTGCCAATTAAATAAAACGCATTTCATATAATTTTATTACAAAATATTTGCTTTTCATTATAATTTTTCAATTAAATTCATTATTTTTTTCAAGAAACTTATGACAATTGTCCGAAAAGCGTCCCTGACAACTGAGATAGCGTCCTTAGCAACGTAACAGTTAGATAAGCGTCCCTAGCAACGAAAGAGAAACTTTTGAATATCTTTGTTTTCTGTTTGTTTTGTGTTGAATGTAGTTGGGGTGTGTCCAAATGTGATTAGCAGAGCTGAATGGGGAGCGGCGCCCGGCGAGACGACATCCCTGAGGGCGCATCCGGCGACGCACGTGGTCCTCCATCACTCGGAGACGCCGACCTGCACGAACCAGGATAATTGCATGGCCATAGTTAGGTCCATCCAGAAGAACCACATCAAATGGCTCAGATACACGGACATCGGATACAACTTTCTGGTATTATTTCTCATCCATTAGGTCCAGTGGTCGGCAAATTTATTAGCCAAAGAGTCAAATACTTGTTTAGTAAACTTTTATTACACTTAATAAGTAGTACACTAAATAAAACTAAATTTCATACTTAATAAATATATGTGCACTTAAGGGGCCAAAGAGCCACAAGCGGCCCTGGAGCCGCACTTTGCCGATCACTGCATTAAGACATCATATTAAGAGCCATCTGTCATCAAATGTAAAATTGACATTTCTCATAATCAAATTATTGAACCGTCAAATTGACGTTTTCAAAATTAAAATTATCATACTGTCAAAGTGACGTTTATCCTGACATTGCGATCGAATTCCTTGTTTTCCGCACGACACACTTCTTACATTTGTCATCAGTATTTGATCGACATATAAAATTATTAGTATTTTTTTTGTGTTGTTTTGGGACAAACGAGATAAAATATAAACAACAAATCGTCCAGATGCGAATCGGGATGTAAACAGCTCCATATTTTTACTCCTTATCTCGTAAATAAAAAAAAAATCAACAACTTTTAATTACGTCTATTGAAAGTGAGTGAGACATTTAATTAACACTCGACATAAGCTAATCAGACAAGATAGAATCAGTTTGATTTAAAATCAGGTGTTTTTATATTTATAATAGTATTTTGGTAATAATTTAATGTAATTTATAGGTTATGAAACTAAACTAACCTATAAATATTTCTATTTTAGTAGTAAAACAGTTGCATTTTTTTGCAGATTGGAGAGGATGGCAATGTGTACGAGGGTGTCGGTTGGGGCAAGATGGGAAAAGACAATACGTCCTTGGATCGAGTGAGCATAGGAATCTGCATGATCGGAGATTTCACGTGTAAGTGGATGCGCCGGGACATTCCGTAATCCTTTTCCAACCCTTTCGGGACGTGAAAGGAAACTGCGCAAATGATTCGCGTAAATCCTGAAGCCATTAGAGAAGAGCTAATTTTCGATTGTTAATTTTGCAGCAATTATGCCGAGCGATAAGGCGCTGACGGCCCTCAGGAGTCTGATAGGATGCGGGGTCGAGCGAAATCACTTGAGCTGGGATCACCGGATGGTCGCGCACGGTCAACTGAAGAACACCAAATGTCCCGGATACAAGCTGTACCATCACATCAGAGGATGGCCCAACTGGTCGGCATATCCTTAGAACATTGCAAAAGTACGCCATCTATCGGCGAACCGTCCAACCACCAAATTAACTAGTTTTAATCTCACCGAAATAAACTTAAACCTCGATTACCATTTAGTTAACACAATTAAAAAGAATAGAGAAATAATTAAGTTTTTCTTTTTCATCCATCCATCCATCAACGAGTTTTAACCGAAATATTATACATGATTAATTACCAAACATTATAAATTCTCGCTCGATAATTCGCAAGACTGCATTACTTTGGTTTTCGATTCTTTCAGGTCGCTTCAAGTTCGCTTGAAAGGGATTCAGTTTTATTGTGAATGGTGATGGTTTTGGCCGCGATATCGCCGCAAGGTGTGCACGTTATTACAACGCATTAAATGTATTCACTCGGCGAAAGAAGTGTTAAATATAAAAAAAAAGAGGGAAAGAAATAAAGAAAGAAGTCATTGGAAGCGAAGGAAAGCAATCAAAGAATTAAATCGCTTTCCAGGTTCGCCTTTATTTCACTCACGAAATACAGAGTTCGATTGTAATTCTCGAACTGCTCCTGCTCCATTTTATTTAGTTCTTTGCCTTCCTCTGTAATTTGGATATTGCGAACGCTTTGTGACTGTCTCCGCTTCTTCTTCACCTTTTATTTCTTCTTTCATTTCTCGAGTTTATTTGCGAACGTGATTAAGAAACTCAAGCTACAAACTTACATCGAATCACATCGAATTTTAATCAAATTTAAAACATGAAAATCAAAAATTTTATAACAAAAAATTTATGAAAATTTTCTCAACAAAAACTTGAATACTTTTGTTGTTGTTAATAGTTTATTAAGAATCAATATTTTAAACAAATAAAGGGAAAAAAAATCAAATTTAAGTTACTTAATAGAAAATGTATTGAATAAAATATAGAAACTTGATATGAGAATAAGTTTTTTTTTTTTTTTTGATTTAGTTTGTGAACGTTCTTGTATCACTTTTGGGGATTCGAGAGTGTAGTGTAGATTGCAATAAGAATAAACGTTCACTGACAACTCACTCGCAACTCGACTACAATGGGCAAAAATTCTCGCTCTCGCACACTCTTTATCTCGATGTGAATGAAAGAGGGAAAAAGAGAGAAAACATTGAACGTATATAGTTCAGTTCATCCGCATTTCACTCTACACCCTTCACACAAAACGCATAGTCTACTCCCAAACATCTGCCATTGCTGCACACGAAAATTTAACACCCCGATGCATTCACACTGACTGACTAACAAAAAGAAAAGAGAGAAAATAATATGAATATGATGAAGACGCAATAAATAATTTATATTGCATTTTTGAGACAATTACTTTTTATAAACTTTCTCATAACTTATTGACTTATTTATAAATATTTTAGATATTTTTATTCATTCAATTCGCGTTTTCCATATTTTGGTGGAAATTTTTTGGGTCGGAAAATTGAATTAAACGTTTCTTCCTCGAACACAGACCAAAAAAAGAAAAAACGCAGTGTTCGCGGTTTTGTCCCTCCAGTTTATACGTTTCCAATGCGAAAGAAAGAGAGAGAAATAGATTCAGAGAGGGAAAGGTAGAGAAAGGGATGCAGCTTTTCCGGGCGAATCGATCGCTGCGAATCGCGTGCCGGAAAAGCGGACACCGTTCGTGCGGAAAACTGCGAGAAATATTACAAATGAAAGCAATTATTAACGGGAGATACGTCCGCTTTTTCGAGTAGCGAAAATTTATATATATATCTTTTGCTGCTTGTTACATTACACACTGCATACGTAATACTTTTTTGTTTGTTAAAAAAGGATATTATTAATTGATGTCGTCGGACATTTAGTTGGGGGATTTTCTTTTGATACTATTAATAGCGCGATAAATAAATAACTTCGTTTAATACCAAGAAGTTGCAAGATTTCCTTTGTTTGTCGTACTTAAATAACAACTCAATTACATTTAATATACTGATATAACTTCATTAATATTACATAAATCTATTCACTGATACTAAAATATTGCTTTTTAACTAAAAATTAGCACTCATTTGTTGTACAGTTAAAATGTTGACTAATTTTACCCAAAATTTATAAAACAGCATGATTTAGTTGGCATTCCTCAAGGCACCATTATCAGTCCAATCATCACAATTTGTTTCAGTAGCAAAGATACTAATAACATTTATATTATAGTCATTTTATTTTTAATAAAACTTTGATTGTTTTCAATAAGTTTTCACCAAAATTTATAGAAAAGAAAAACTTGAAAAATTAGACAAAATTTTCATCCAAGCAAACAATTTCCAGTCCCATTCACTAAAATTCTCTCAATATACTAATTTGTGAAGTAATTTTATAATTCTTTTAAAACTATTTCATTTATTTTACAAAAACTTGAATGAATATACGAGAAATTTCGTATTTCATTACGAAACTAAATCATAGCTATACAACTATACAATTCAGATGAAAAATCGTTTAATGTTGACAATTTGTTTTCTCTGTTCTGTGCGGAAATTAACTTTCCGCTAAATATTACTTAAATCTGTGCGTATTCTCTCCGTAATTTCCTACCCCTGCAGAAAGGAAATACCATTTATTCACGAACTGCCTTCTCGCACCATTAAAAAGAAGTGATTGATGAGACGGAGCAGACTTCGAACTTGCAAATTGTAAAATGAAGAAATATCGTATTTATTAATGTTGCTGCAATATTTCTTATTAAAAGAGTAAAATGCACTAAAATCACATTTTTTTGTTGCATTAATTAGCTAAAATATAACGAATAATAATTAGTAGAAATGACGAAACAAAGTGTGCAATAGCTGTGAAATTATGAATATTCATATATTGAGAAAACGTTATCTATTCGAGCATATAAAATACACAAGGTTACATATTTCGTCCAAGGAATTACCTTAATTCGTAGTATTTAATCTACACAAAGAGTTTCATTCAATTTAGTGTATAAACTTCTTGTTAAGTTGTAATTAATTGATTATGTTTACATTTCAGATCATAATTAAGGATATTTATATCTTTATTAATTAAGTGTATTTTATGAGTTTTTTTTTTTGAGAATTATTGAAAATATGAATTGTTTTGAATATGTTTTCTATAATTTCTAATAATGTCCATTTTCTTGGTAAAATCTATTAGAAATTGACTAAACAATATAAACAATTCTTATTATAAATAAATGTTTTCTTTTTAAATTGTAAATTTTTATTTTATAATATTTGAACAGAAAATGATGATTAATAAGATTGGGTCATGAAGGAATCCGGTAAAAATAATTGTCTTTGATAAACATTAATATTTATATGTGTGAGGAAATATGTAATTATGCAATTAACGTTAAGCAATAATCAATAGGATTTAACACAACGTTGAAAAACTCGTTTCACTCAAGGTTTCTATTAAGAAATGATTCAATAATATTTTTATGCAAGAGAATTCAAAACTTAATCCGGGATTCACCAGTATTTAATCACACTTATCAAAATAATTCTAATTCCAAATAAGTTCTTAACAAGTTAAGAAAAAAAAATCCCCACAGAGTTCACTAAAGTTCCCCAAGTTTCGTGCACCAAAAACGGAGATCCACGAGTGCGTCATTGATAAACGCAAAAATAACCGGTTTACAATTCATTAAAAAAAAAATAAAAAAAACGCTGCTTTACTTGTTAGGTCAATGTCAGAATTTGTAATCTTGTCCGAGAAAAGAACCGCAAAGATTATCTCCCGCTCTAGATAGTTGAAAAACATACTTTTGTCCGTCGATTGGTGGGATTCCCTGGTAATCGTGAGATACGAAAAGAAATACTACATAAATAAATAATAAAAAAAAAACTCGCTATAGTAGCAATTACCATATGTATATAATCGAGGTTCAGCGTTGGAGAATTGCACAGTTCACATTCGCAATGGCTTCAGTGAAGAACGTCGTGTTTTTAGTTGGTGTACTTCTTTTCGTTGTTGGGGCGAATTGCAGCCCTTTCAAACTGAAGAAGTTGTTCAAAGGTAAAAAGAAAATATATACATTTTTTTTTTAAAAGAGTGTTGCTAACTGGGGATTTGTTTCTGCAGATGGTGATTTGGACATTGTTTCGAGGAAGGAGTGGAAGGCGAGGACTCCGGAGAATCCACCAATCGCCTTGACCGAAGAACCAGTTCCATACGTTGTCATCCATCATTCGGCTACCCCAAGTTGCACCACCAAAGCGAAATGCAAGGGCGCAGTCAAAGGTTTCCAAAACTATCACATCGATCAGAATGAATGGAACGATATTGGATACAATTTTATCGTAAGTTTACAACTATAATTCTCATTTTTTCATCAAAAATATATAGAAATTACAAATTTTTTGAACTTTTAACCTAAATTATATAAAGTGTAAATTCAATATGTTATATTATTTATTTTCAACGAGTATAAATTGGTCTGTTGCTTAGCAACATTAGTTGATCTTATGAAAAATAATTGAATTGTTGTCACATTTAAAATTAATTTGAGATGATTCAGTTGCTTAGCAATATAAACAAAGTCTTATAAAAACCAATTTAATTGGTTGAAAATCCGATTGTGTATTACATCGATCAGAATGAATGGAACGATATAGGATACAATTTTATCGTAAGTTTACAACTATAATTCTCATTTAAAAAAAATCAAAAATTACAATTTTTTTGAACTTTTAACCTAAATTATATAAAGTGTAAATTCAATTTGTTATTTTATTTATTTTCAACGAGTATAAATTGGATCTGTTGCTTAGCAACATTAGTTGATCTTATGAAAAATAATTGAATTGTTGTCACATTTAAAATTAATTTGAGATCATTCAGTTGCTTAGCAATATAAACAAAGGCTTATAAAAACCAATTTAATTTGTTGAAAATACGATTGTGTATTATATCGATCAGAATGAATGGAACGATATAGGATACAATTTTATCGTAAGTTTACAACTAGAATTCTCATTTCAAAAAAAAATCAAAAATTAAAATATTTTTGAACTTTTAACCTAAATTATATAAAGTGTTAATTCAATATGTTATATTATTTATTTTCAATTATATAAATTGGGTCTGTTGCTTAGCAACATTAGTTGATCTTATAAAAAATAATTGAATTGTTGTCACACTTCAAATTAATTTGAGATGATTCAGTTGCTTAGCAATATAAACAAAGTCTTATATAAAAACCAATTTAATTGGTTGAAAATCCGATTGTGTATTCATCAATCAATCAATCCATTGAAATGAGGAAAGTCTGCAAATAAATGTTATGAAAATAAATCAAGTGTTCTCGTTTCTATTATTAAAGATTGGAGAAGACGGGAACATCTACGAGGGTCGCGGCTGGGGGGTGACCGGAGCACATGCGCCACCGCTGAACGACAAAAGCATCGGAATCTGTATTATCGGCACATTCATCGGTGAGTGAAAGAAGCAATAAATATAAATATATATATATTATTGACTTTATTGCTTTTCTACTGAAACTGTAATCGATTTTGTTATGTTCCCGTTTCAGATACGCTTCCAAATGAGAAAGCTCTGCACGCTCTCCGGGATTTGATTGCCGAAGGCATGAAGACGAACAGGATAAGCAGGAGCTACGGTTTGGTTGGACACAGGCAGACGTCGGCCACGGAATGTCCGGGAAAGACTTTCTACAACGAGATCAAGACTTGGGCGCGTTGGATCGAACATCCGCCAATCAAAGAATCTTAAGATATTCACTTTTCACCATGTAATATTTATATCGGTTCGTTTTGTACCTTTTATTATTTATTTAAATAAATTGTTAATTTTGTTATTAAAAAAAAAACACTTTCTTAAACATAACTCTCACTTCATTACTTAAATATATAAAATTTCCATAGATTATTGATGATAAAACAGTTTATTTTAGGTTAAGTAATCTAAGGTTAACTTTATATAATGATAACTTTACATAATCTTCATCCAAATTTACATAGAATCTTTATAATGAAACTAATTGTTTAATAATGTCAATTCAGGAATGTAAGAATCTCCATAACTTTTCATAGTCTTCATCAATGGTAGAAACACAGATATCTTTAGGTTAGGTTAAGTTAGGTTAGATTACTTTATAATTTTTATTTCATATCTTTCATTTATGAATATCTCAATAAACTTCCACACTTTTCATCGATATTGTTTACAAAATCATGGTTAAAAAAAATCAAATAATTTTATCTCTAAATCTTATTTATTTGCATATTATCATTGAATTATATATTAATTATGAACATTTGTTGTAATTGTCAATAAAATTTATTTAAAAAAATAAATAAATCATAAAATATATTTAATAGTGTCAATTCAGGTATATAAGAATCTCCATAACTTTTCATAATCTTCATCAATGGTAGATGTCTTTAGGTTAGGTTAAGTTAGGTTAGATTACTTTAAATTTTTATTTCATTTCTTTCATTTAAGAATATCTCAATAAACTTCCACACTTTTCATCGATATTGTTTACAAAATCATGGTTAAAAAAAATCAAATAATTTTAGGTTAGGTTAAGTTACCTAACCTAAAATTATTTCTTTCATTGCTTAGTAAATCGCTGCGTTAATCCATCGATTTGAAGATGATCCGTGCGGGTGATTGGCATACGCTGAGCGTAATTTGCGGTTATTTTGTAGATTGTGCACGGTGTGAAGCAAGGGCTGATCGGTTCTGATTACAAATTGCTGCTCGGTGGGGCCTTGACGATCGACGAGTTGACGCCGGATTCGGATTGGATTGCCTTCGCTAAATCCACTAAACGCGACCAAATCCATGCACCAATTCCATCGTTTCCAACACTTCAATGAAGAGAGGGAGATGCTAAGTCTAACTGAGGATTGCTCTCAATTATTACGCAATTTGTAAGCAAAGTGACAATTACACTCAAGAAATATAATTGAATTATCCATATAAAGAAAAATTGTATCAATGACATCAAAAAGTAATTAATTTAGCATTAGATGACAATAAATCTAGTAGGAACATTTGAAATCAACGAATTCAATGCACTAGATGGCGTTGTAGTCGATTTCTTTAATTACTTATGTTTTCCCATAAATTTCATGTATTTGTATATATTCATTGATTTCAAATGTTATTTTATTATTGTAATTTTAATTTAAAAAACAATCGTGAAAAAATATATTTTTTTTAAATAAATTAATTACTTTTGAAATTAATAATAATGGAAATTAAACATCGTATAATTTGAAATTGAAAGTGATGGAATTTGCCGAATTTTGGTTAAAAATTTACTATAATTAATTGATAATTCGTACGCAAGATGGCGCTTTAGTCTAATATTTGTAATTACGTTGTTTTTGTCTCTAAATCTTATTTAGTTGCATATTATCATTGAAAATACACATTAATTATGAACATTTGTTGTAATTGTCAATAAAATTTATTTAAAAAAATAAATAAATCATAAAATATTAAATTTAATTCTGAAAATAAATATGAAATTGTTGTGTAAAAGTTGTTTGAAATTTGCGTTTTATTATATAAAAAATATATACAAATATATATGTATAACTCTCAGATTATCTTATTTAGGAAATTGGGAATTTGAGTATCTCGAAAAGTACGGAATCACGAATCGCAATAATCGAATATATCGATAATCGGCTTTCGTCCGGTATAAATATCGCAGGTATTTCCAACTTCGAATCAGAGTTGAAACGCTCGAGGCAACAAGAACAATGCTCGCCAAAATCTGCATCCTCGCAATCTGCTGCATCGCAGCCACCCGTAAGTTGTTCTATTGAAAATTTATAAAATTTGATTGTTAATTGAATTATTTTTTTTTTGATTTTTAGAGTCTTTGAATATCATTTCTAGAGCTGGTTGGGGCGCGAGACCAGCGAAATGGGCTTCCAACAATTTGGCTGTGAATCCACCGTCCCATGTCGCCATCCATCACGGCGATAGTCCGAGCTGTTACAACAAAGCCGCCTGCACCTCCAGAGTTAAGTCTTATCAAGATTGGCATATGGATGGTAACGGTTGGAACGATATCGGCTACAACTTTGTCGTAAGTTTCAACAAAATTGAAGCATTAAATTCGTAAAAGATTAACTTTGTTTAAAAGGTCGGTGAAGACGGTAACGTTTACGAAGGTCAAGGTTGGGGTAAACACGGTGCTCACGCCGTCCCTTTGAACCGCATGAGCATCGGCATCTGCGTCATCGGATCTTTCAACGGTAATTTGATTTAAAAACAAAACGATTATATTTATCAATTGTTTCATTTATTTGATCATAGGTGCCGCCCCGAACGCCGCTGCCCAAAAGGCCGTACAAGAATTGATCGCTTATGGTGTTTCCAACGGAAAGATCCAAACCAACTACAAATTGGTCGGACATCGTCAAGTTGATAACACTGATTGTCCCGGAACAGCCTTCTACAATGTGATCAAGGGATGGAAGAACTGGTCCGCCAACCCTTGAATCAATTACCACCCGAACGCCATCTATTATTGACCATTTTGTTACAACTGACTTTTGTTAATTATTAAACGACATTTATTGAAACCAAACTTTGTGTAATTAACTCCACTTCACCTCATTCTATGATAATTAGATAATTAGCGATAATTAATCAAACAATCTACATATAGATGTACACTTCAAACTTTTAAATTTGATATTATTTCTATTTATTTTCTATTAAGTTAAATAGATAACTTTGTAACAATTTCATTAAATCTATTTGACAAGAAAACTTGAGAAAATTGCAAAACAAAAAAGCAAGATTTTTACGTGAGCAAATCAGTATTTTTTTTTTGTTGCTATTAGTTTACTTACGCCGAATGATGTTAGATTAGTGCTTGGGGGACTTGACGGAGGAAAGAAACCCACCTGAAACAGAAAAATAAATCGTCGATTAAAGCATGAAATTATAATTTAAAATAGAAACAAAAAGAAAAGGACATTTTCAGATGCATGCATAACTTTGGCATTAGCATATACAAACTGCGCGTATTTATAGAGCGCGTTTAAATGCCGGCACGGCCGTAAAACACTCGAAACGATTATTAATGAAGATTGCAGGTTACGTTAGGTGTTTAATTTAAACAAAGAAACGATGAGGAAACGCACGGTTGATCGATGACGAACGGTCATGTAATGTAACGTTTTCCAGTTGAATAATTATATTTATTTAATTTACACTTTAAATTTTTGCGAATTATTCAAAAACCACTCATACTAATTACAAGTATTAATAGTATAATTAAAGTAGAAAATATCGGCTTTAATATGAATCAACTACGAGATTTGTAGCTATTACCGTCTTCCTACAATATGTTGTCAAAGTTGTCATATTTTTTAAGTCTTCAAATTGCAATGTCTTCACCTTTTATAGTATTATTATATAACCACTTATACTAATTATAAATATGAACACTCTAATTAAAGCCAAATGTACAAGCTTTTTCGTAATATAAGCCAAAACAAACATTAAACATATCTATAACTAAGAACTAGTAAAATATTTCATAGAATCGCGATTAGATATAAATTATTACGTTCTATTTGTTTACAATTTTAGTTAATAATATTTTCATTTTATATTTACTCTAATATTTCTACGTTTGTTGTTCCTTTTAAAATTACGATGTTTTCAACAAATAAACATTCACCTGAGAATTGATAAGGATTATTATTATTATAAAGCTGAGAGCAAGTAGTGTGCAAGATTATAGTTTGCACAAAATTCAGAAACAAATGATCATGATTTTCAACTTGTGTCTCTTGGTAACACTCTTCGTATTTTATAGTGGTAATTGCAATTATGAAAACGAACTATTAGTTCAAATGTAATAATAATTAATATATTATAATTTTTAGATTATTTCGTCATTGTCAGTAGGGATCAATATATCATTCGTAGAAATCTTCATACAAAAAATTGAATTGAATAAAACTTTTAACCACTAAAAGCTAAATTTCTCAAACAAAAATATTTCATTTAGTTCACATTTCGATAAGATGCATTACGTCATTGAAGACGCATTTGTTTATCGCGTATATATGATACATATTTTATTTTTTTAAATTTATTTATAAACTTGTTTTCGTTTTTGTTTCTTATACTTATTATATTGTTGAGTTGCTCAAGAAGTTCGTGATAAGAAGAAACTGTACGTCACGTACCCATTTTCAGCAGTTCGAATGTAGAAAAACAAACCATAAAACAATAAATCTTCAGAAAGTCCATGAAATTTGTATTTTTAATCATTTCAATTGTTTTTTTGACGCCGCGGCTGCTTCATCACAGTGGCCTTCGCAATATAAACGAAATCTATACTGTGTAAAGGATTGGGCGGATATATCCGCCGGTCGTCCGCATTAGGTCAAAATTAAGAAATAAATTTTGTTTATAGAGATAAAAAAACTTACAAATAAACCACTTGAAAATTCCGTGTTATTATGGATTTATTATCGAAATTATAACGGATGCGTCGATAATATTGCGAATATCTGATTAAATAATTACAAATAATTGTAATATTTTTAAAAAATTTAAAATTTTATCTTCTTTTACATTATTTTTGCGATAACTAATTAAAAAAAAAACAATATTTATAGCAATAATTATGAAACTATATAAATATTTGTAGACAAAAAAAAAGTCTGTGAAATAAAATTTAAGAAGCAAAATTTTCATTTTCTTAATCTTAAAATAAATAACCACTAAAATAAGACCAATAAAGTAAAATAAACAAAACTTATTCATAAAATAAACAAATAAGAAAGTAGGTGATAATTATTTATGTACTTCCATTATTTCTATTCTCGTTTGTTTTAAAAGAGCGAATCGCGTGACGAACTTTAACGTACACGACGACGTTTAACAACAGCAATAATAATAATAAACGAATAAATAAATAAATATAAAGAACTTTGTTGAAACTGCGCAGCATTAAATAAGTTGTTAAACCTTTTTTTTGTACACGCATTAGTCCAAGTTCATTTAAATAAATCACTCTGAATTCAAGACTGTAGCTCTTTATATAATCTTACAACACCAAAAAAAAACAGACACACAAATTCATGTATAAACAACCACGATTTCACGCAGACTTTGAAGGTTACATAATCACGAAGATCGCAGTGCCATCTTTGAGTAATTTTGCGCTGAATTAAGATTTGGTTGCGGTTACGTCGCATTAAATTAAACGGAAAGGAAAAGTAATTGAATTAAGCGGCGGAGAAGCGCAATTAATTGCCACATCCAGACTGTTTTTCAGTGTGATTCGAGTAATTTAATTTTTGCTAAACGTTGATGCGTGAAAATACAAACATCTTAATTTCATGCTGAATTTGATGAAAACATCGTATATTCAAATTAAAAACAAAATTGTTGACAGTTATAATTAAAGTTTTGAGTCTTAATTTTCAATTGTTTTGCATTTGTTGACATTTTTAAAGTATTTTAAAACATTTAAACTATATTTTGTTTTATTATTTAGTTAAAAATTGTGGATTTATTAAGCTAGATTACGATGAGTTGCATTTATTAAGTGTTTCATTCAGTGAATGAATAGAAAAAGGCTGGAAATACCAGACGTCGAATGAGTAATGAACAAATAAATAATACTTGGTCGTTATTAATGGATTTAACAAGCGGATTTGTAATGCTAAAGAAAGGTAAATCCCCGAAACGGAGCCTCGGGCACGTGAAAATTCTTGCTACCGGTGTTCATTTGTTTCTTTTCTTTTTGTACACTTGTTTCGGAACGCTACGATCCTGCACGTAATAATGAGAGAGAGAGAAAGAGAAGATTTTTGAAACAAACAGAAACATGACCTTTGGGAACATAAAAATACCCGAATCTGTTAGCGGCAGTGGAAATAATAAAGACGAAACAGCATCATGAGAACGAGAAAATAAAGAAATAAAACGAAATAAGCAAGAAATGAAGCAGATTGTGGGGATCTCGGCGTGCCGAGAGAAGAGATAAAAGTCCGTTATATAAACGTTTGGAAAGACGGGCGCCGCAGCAGCAGCAGCAGCAGCATCATCTCATTGCTTATTCCTTCCTCTGTGCCGTTGATGATAACATGGTGTTCTACAAGTGTTCTTTCGTGTTTCTTCTCTGCGTCGTTTCGTTCGCAGGTAAGAACAAACGTATTTGCATACATCAAATCACATCCTCCATTGTCAAAACAAAACCGCAACGCTGGTGCAATACTCTTAGAGAGAGAGAAAAAAAAAAACAAAATCAAGTAGGATTTTTCCGTTATAGAAATCATTTGTTTAACAAGTATTGTAAGAAAAGACTATTGAAAATAATAACAAAAAATGATTAAATGCATCCCAAAAAGGTAGAAAACAATTGAAAGGACATTTGGATATATTAAAGCTAACCAGAGTGTTTGCTAACCAGCAGTTAACTAACGGTTAGTTATTGCTACGATCAGCATCGCGGACTTTGATACATCGTATCTGAACCGCTCTAAATATAGTCTTTATGGACTACAAAAGTGATTGCTTCGAACAATAAACAACATTCCAATTATATTTTGCTTTTAAAAATAAAGCAGATGAAGGAAATTCAATAAACTTGACTGATATCAATACTTATTAATAAAAGTTATAATTAATTTAATTTTACAATTCAAAAAACTATCTCGTTTTATTTAAATTAATTTAATATTAACGTGAACAATTATTTTTGTTTTGTTTTTTTGTTATTGAAAACTTATTTGTTTTCTTCTTATTAAACAATTGAATCCAAATGACTCCTTTCTTATTTTAACCTATAAATATTACTTTGACATATGTCAAATTTAATTTAACTATTGTATTTGTTTACTCTTCACACAGATGACGTTCTATGACAATATTACAATCTTATTACATTATCTAACTGTTGCACTTTTGCAATTATATTAGTACTTTTTCTTTAGATAGATGGCGTCGTTAATGAATATTCAATATCACTGTAAACATTACAATTATGATATTTATTAATAAATCGAGAAAAGTTATAATTAATTTAATTTAACAATTTATTTGTAAGAAAAAAAACTATCAAGTTCTATTTAAATTAATTTCATATTTACGTGAATAATTATTTTTGTTTTGTTTTTTTTGTTATTGAAAACTTATTTGTTTTCTTCTTATTAAACAATTGAATCCAAATGTCTCATTTCATATTTTAACCTATAAATATTACTTTGACATATGTCAAATTTAATTTAACTATTGCATATATTTACTCTTCACACAGATGACGATGTTTGACAATATCACAATCTTATTACATTATCTAACTGTTGCACTTTTGCAATTACATTAGTACTTTTTATTAAGATAGATGGCGTCGTTAATAAATATTCAATATCACTATAAACATTACAATTATGACATTTATTAATAAATCGAGAAAAGTTATAATTAATTTAATTTAACAATTAATTTGTAAAAAAAAAACTATCAAGTTTTATTTAAATTAATTTCATATTAACTTGAATAATTATTTTTGTTATTGAAAACTTACTTATTTATTTTCTTCTTATTAAACAATTGAATCTAAATGTCTCATTTCTTATTTTAACCTATAAATATTACTTTGACATATGTCAAATTTAACTGTAACTATTGCATTTGTTTACTCTTCACATAAATGACGTTGTTTGACAATATCACAATCTTATTACATTTTCTAACTGTTGCACTTTTGCAATTACATTAGTACTTTTTATTTAGATAGATGGCGTCGTTAACGAATATTCAATATCACTGTAAACATTACAATTATGACATTTGTTTGACAGTAATATAAATTAATTTGACCATAATTTTCTTGTGTTCTTTTTTTGGATTGTAGAATGTTTTAATGTAATAACGAGGAGTGAATGGGGCGCGAGGGCACCCAGATGGGCACCGACTCCGCTTTCCGTGAATCCAGCATCTCACGTGATCATTCACCATGGAGACAGTAATCCCTGCACAACGAGGGACAAATGCACGGCGAAAGTGAAGATCTACCAGGCGGATCATATCAATAATAGGAGATGGAGTGACATCGGTTACAACTTTGTCGTAAGTTCAATCAATCACAAAATTATAGATTTTTTCAGTATTTTTTTCAAAATTTATATATTTTGATGAATTTTGTTAAACAATTAAAGTTTAAACTTCAAGTTAAGTTATACCAAAGAAGAACTTGCAAATAAATCTAAATATTTAATAGGTGGGCGAGGATGGAAACGTTTACGAAGGAAGAGGTTGGGGAAAGCAAGGATCTCACGCAGCTCCTTACAACGAGAAGAGCATTGGAATTTCCGTCATTGGAAGATTCGATGGTAATTCATAAACTAGTTAATCTACTTTATATAAATCATGTTTATGTGTTTTTTTAGATATTTCACCAAATTCTGCGGCTTTGAATGCAGTCAAAGAACTAATAGCTTATGGAGTTGCCAACGGAAAGATTCAATCCAATTACAAATTGGTCGGTCACAGACAGGTCAAAGGCACGAAATGTCCCGGACAAGCCTTCTACAATATCATCAAAACTTGGCCAAATTACGCAGCAAACCCATAAAACCCAACAAATAAATTGTATTACTTTTTATTTATTAATTTGTTCAATTCTCTATACTTTACGAATTAAATTTAATAAAATATATCATTCTAACTTTAAACTAATTTAAATAATTAAAAGGAAAATCTATGCATATAAAAATCGATCAAAGCAAGACATCTATAATTTTGTTCTTAGCAACCTTCGATCATTTTGATTTGAATAATTAGTAAACATGATTCATAAACAAATTTTCATAAAGAAATTTACTATACAGTTTCTAGTTATTACAGACATTTGAAGACACAGTTGTCACTTCGTTCCGTTTTTCTTCTGCTATAAATGGAGTCAACATAAAAGTCGGTTCGATTGAGGTTCGGAAAAGAAACGGAAAGGGGAAAATCGTTCGCCTCGGAGTTATTATTCATCCCTTCGGATTCGTGTTGAGGGATTACTGAGTGAGAGAGAGATGAGAAGAGTTTTCTCGGAACTTTATCGGGGAAAAATAATAATCGTGGATATCAAATATTTCCTTAATACGTGGAAGGTGGATTGAAAAGAATCACGGATTCGAAACGTAAAGAAAGGAAGAAATAAAATGGAAAAGAAATCAAGTTTATTGCTTCGCGCTTCATTTATTACCAAACAAAAGACAATATTGCTTTTCCTGCAACTTCAACTGTTTTATAGACGAAGATAACTTTAAATAATGCTGATTTCATTAAGACTTAAGATTTCTTATTATAACTTGTTTTTATTAAAAAAAAAATGATTGAAAAGTAATAAAAGAAATGTTGCAACCAATTGACAATATAAATGTCAAATTTTATGACAGGTAAGTAAATCCAAAAACAGTATAGTAATTTTACCAAGTTTTATTTATCATACGAAGTTTTTTTTTAAATTTTTGAATTACCTTAATTTCTCAAATAACTGCTAAGTTTTTGATTCATAAATGTTAACAGAATCCTATGTAAATATGGCAACTCTGTGTGAAATTGTAATTGACAGTTCATTGAATACCATAGCAACCAATTGACAGTTCCAATATAAACGTCTTTGAATTCCATGATAACTATAAATAATTGGTACGCCTGACTGTCATTATCCTTGCAAAACAATATTCTTTAAATAATTTAATTATTATTTGTTAGAATCGAGGTGAAGATCGCAAAAACAGACTGGTTTTCCTGTTAAACGCGTTACGTTATTTATAATAAATCGATGCGAACGATGTGTACAGAAGCGGCGAGAGTTTATTTGAACTTCGGCGGAAATATTCATAATTCAGGAAGGATGTAAACGCAATTGGATGGATGGATCCTTTATTATTTTATTTTTATTCTTTTTGCTTGAAAATCTCCAAAAGAATGATTTTCTTTTCGTCAATTTTTCCTTCGCGCACTCGTAAATAACCGAAACGGAAATAGATTATATCTTCTAGTGTATTAATAGGTGATGACTGCCAGAAACGTAAACTTTACAAATTCCATTTGAATAATAAAATTTAGTACAAATAATTTGGATTAATAGAGAAATATAAAATTTTGATAAACGTACTTCTATGAAAAATAACGGAAATCTTTGGTAATTTGAGCGAAAACAATAACATTAATTATCCTAATCCGGATCAAAACCCGAAACGTCAATTGCCAATTAAATTAAGCTTACATAATCACTGTTTAATGGTTAATTCGAACGAGAAAACGATGATGTACATTAGCTGTAATTTCCACTCAATAATTTCAACAAATTGAAATTCGATAATAATTATGCAGAGAAATCATTAAACAACAAATCATTATCGATGTTATAAATAAAATAAGCATGTAATGTTTTGACGAGGAAATGATGATTGGCTTCGATTTTTTTTTATCGTAAAGATTATCGAATCAAAATTAGATCAAATATTTTTGGAACGTTCAAAACATTGATGTGACGCACTGATTCGATCTGTAATAATCGTAAATCTAAAATCACCAAAAACAATAATCCTATCAGATTTTGCATTCGTTAATCTGGAAATTAAATCCCCGTTTTTGGCATTATAAAAGCTGTGAACCGTCGAGGATTCAGTATCAAATCGATACAAGATGTTGTCTAGAGTGTTGGTAGTTGCAGTCATCTGCTTCGCAGCAGCCCGTAAGTTTTCATCAATTTAAAGACTAAAAATTCAGACTATGAAAATACTTGATTCTCGTTTTTGCAGAATCTCTCACGATCGTGAGCAGAAGCGAATGGGGTGCGAAACCAGCAAAGGGAAGCACCACTTTACCAACGAACCCACCATCCCACGTGGTCATCCATCACGCTTCCAGTCCGAGCTGTTACAGCAAAGCCGATTGCATCAAAAGAGTGAAATCTTTCCAGGATTATCATATGGGACCAGACAAGAACTACGTTGATATTGGCTACAACTTTGTCGTAAGTGCAATTAGAAGATTTTCTTTTATGAGCAAATTTTGATAATTTCATTATTTAGGTTGGTGAAGATGGTAACGTTTACGAAGGTCGCGGCTGGGGAAAGCAAGGAGCTCACGCCAAACCATTGAACAACAAGAGCATCGGAATCTGCGTTGCTGGAACTTTCAACGGTAATCTGATCATCTTGATGTAAGATTTGTCATCGAGCAACGTTTTCTTTTGTTTTTTTTGTACAGGTGCTGCCCCCAATGCCGCCGCTCAAAAGGCCGTCAAGGATTTGATCGCTTACGGTGTTGCCAACGGAAAGATCCAAAAGAACTACAAATTGGCCGGACATCGTCAAGTTGACAACACTGACTGTCCCGGAACAGCCTTCTTCAACGTCATCAAGGGATGGCCACAGTGGACCGCCAGTCCTTAAATCTATGACCTGTACTTAATTAATTACTTTAAAACATAATACCAAAATAAAAACGCATTGAAAAAAAACCTCTAATTGATGATTAATTACCAAATTAAAAAAAAAATGCTATGTCTTTTGAAGTTGAAATAAAACGAAAGTTTATAATTTTTGGCGCACAACGTGGGGCTTCTTATAATTCTTAAGCGATTTGTAATTAGTCAATTATAAAGCCTAATAACTAATGTTAACAAACTATAAAGAACAATTTTAAGAACATTTTACAAAAAGAACTTTAATTTTTATGTAATAATCATAGATTAAATGATGAGGAAAAACACGATAACCAATAATATAAGTATAGAATTTTCCACGATTCGCGAACAAAAATTCCTCTGTTTCATTGTTTCTATTAATTAAACATTCGTACTATAGACTACATTGAAAATAAAGTAGACTTAAGTATAATTCGGTTCTCGAACAACAAAAAACTTTTCGATTTCTAGACATATTATAAATTTAACACCAGGCAAATTGGAAATAAATAGAAATAAGTAATCATTAATATGTGAAATTCAAATCATTATTTGAAAATACAAATTTAAAAAAAAATAATTATTATATTTTCTCATCTCAAATATTTGCTTTATTTATTATAAAAATAAAATGCATATTAATAAAGTCTATAAAAACAATGTCATTGTATTATTTTAAGTATTGACCTTTTTGTTACAATTATTATGTTTCCAATACATTTTAAATAAAAATTTCAGCGTTTTTCATATCCTTAAAATATATCCAATGTAATTTTTAAAACAGTGAAAACGCTCAAAATGAACAAAAAAAAAATGTGAATAACAAATTGGAATTAATATAAATATTAAGTAGATATTAGTATAATTTTTTTCCGAACACAAAATTCAAAATAAAATTGACAATATATAGAAATAAGTGGATTTCTTATGTTTTACTCTTTCTCTTTCAATAAAATAAATATAATCAATGTTTACGTTTAATTGATGATTATCTAACTGTTACATTTTATATTAATTTTTAGCAAATCTTTTCATCAAATTTTTGCATTTATCTTCGAACGATGACGATAAGTTGACGGAAACCGAAATCTGGAGATGTGATCTTCATATCTAGAGATTCATATCTAGAAATATCCGTTTTTAGGACTATAAAAGCTGTGGACCATCGAGGATGCAGTATCAAATCGATACAAGATGTTGTCCAAAGTGTTGGTATTCGCAGTCATCTGCTTCGCAGCAGCCCGTGAGTTTCCATAATATAAGAATTCAGACCATGAAAATACTCGATTTTCATTCTTATAGATTCCCTCACAATCGTGAGCAGAAGCGAGTGGGGCGCAAAACCACCAAAGAAAGTCACCAATTTACCGACGAACCCACCATCTCACGTGGTCGTCCATCACGCTTCCAGTCCGAGCTGTTACAGCAAAGCCGATTGCATCAAGAGAGTGAAATCTTTCCAGGATTATCACATGGGACCAGACAACAGCTGGGACGATATCGGCTACAACTTTGTCGTAAGTTTTCTCAATTAATTGTTAAATAAACGATAGTTAATCACTTGGATTTACAGGTTGGTGAAGACGGTAACGTTTACGAAGGTCGCGGCTGGGGAAAACAAGGTGCTCACGCCAAACCATTGAACAGCAAGAGCATCGGAATCTGCGTTGCTGGAACTTTCAACGGTAATCTTGATGTGTAAAGTGTGCAAGATTTGTCATCGAGTTTTGTTTTGTTTTTTTTTGTACAGGTGCTGCCCCCAATGCCGCCGCTCAAAAGGCCGTCAAGGATTTGATCGCTTACGGTGTTTCCAACGGAAAGATCCAAAAAGGCTACAAATTGGTCGGACATCGTCAAGTTGACAACACTGACTGTCCCGGAACAGCCTTCTACAACGTCATCAAGGGATGGCCACAGTGGACAGCCAGTCCTTAAATCTATGACCTGTACTTAATTAATTACTTTAAAACATAATACCAAAATAAAAACGCATTGAAAAAAAAAACCTCTAATTGATGATTAATTACCAAATTAAAAAAAGAAAAACGCTATGAATTTTGTAGCTAAAATAAAATTTAAGGCGCACAACGTGGGGCCTCTTATAATTCCTAAGCGAGTAGTATTTCGTCATTTCAAATACCAAATAACTTATGTTAAGAAACTGTAAAGAAAAAATTTACAAAAAAAATAACTATAATTTTTAGGGCTACACTAGATTAATGATAGATTAAATGATACCTCAAGAAATAAACTTCTATTTTTAGACTTTCACTTTCTTTCTTCCCCTCTTTTTTATTTACTTCGTCCACGTTTCATAGTATTAACTGTGGAAACTGTGCAGATAAAATTAATTAATGAAAATGTTCTCGAGGGACTACTCTTGCCGAGAGTTTATTTATCGGATCCGTCGTGGTCGCCGCCGCAATGTTTGGGTTTTCGTTTTTGTTTTTAGTTTTCTTTTGTTCTCTTGTATTGATTCCTTACGGAAGCCGTCGACGCCGCCTCTTCACCATCACCATCTTCATCATCATCATCAAATAGAGGGTCTGAATTATATCGCGCGACCGGAACGGAAACGTTAATTACTCCTGTTTGCGATCATCCTCGACCGTCATCTCGTTGTGTCTACCTCTATGCAATCTATTAATAATATAGAAATCTTGTTGGCGATCAACGTTGGTCACCCAATATATAACAATTAAAAAATAGAAAATTTTCATGAAAAACTCTCTTGTCGCTTAAGAATAAATTCCTCATGTAAAAAGATTAGCTTTGGCTAAGCATAAATTCACTTCCTCTTTGTGCGTGCAGCTTTTTTTTCATTCTCACTTGTTTTGCTCACCGGCTCACCACGATCTCGATTTAAAATCGCTAAACACTTTATAGCACTCTTGTTTTTTTTTTCTTTAATTTTTGCGGCCGCGAAATATGCGAGGGATAAAAAAAATATAATCGTAATAGCACGAACGCCTCTAGTCCGAGGTGTTTGTGTGTGTGCATTTATGTATTTGCATGTTGTTGTTGTTGGTTTATTTTTTTGTTGTTTTCACTCTGGTATTTATTTATTTTCATCCTCCGCCATCATCAACGCGAAAACCTTTTCGATCTGATGCGAAGGGTGGAAAAAAAATGTAAAACTAACAAAAAAAAAAACAAAAAGGTTTGTGTGAAAACAAAGCCGATGAAAACATTTCCATTTCGGCGCGTTTATTAATGCACACAACGCGATGTTTGTCTGTAAATCTATATTTTTTTTTTTTGATGGAATAACTTCTTCAGCAAATTCAAATTTTCATCCGCAGAGATGCATTTATTATAGGCAGAGAGTCGAACCGAAATTAATTTCGTTCCGGTTTACGGTTACGTCCCAAGTAAATGTTTATCGTTCCAGATTCGGTTATTTGTTTCGTCTAAAAATTTCGGTTCAGTTCCGGTTCGGTTCCGGTTGAAATTAAAATTTAAAATCAAGTCCAATATCAAATTTGTATTTAATTATCAATTATAAAATTTAAAATACAAAAGAAATAAAAATTGATTAGTAACTAGTTTAACACATGCACTTTGTAATGTTTCTTCAGTCATGTTTACAGTAATATCCTTTTTTAATTAAGTGATTAAAAAAGGTGTTGAGTTTGTTCTAATGTTACTTACGCAAGACTTGTGCTTGCTCTTTCTTCTTCAGATTTTCTCTTATTAGTCAATGGTTGATTTGTGGTGATTGAGGATTCATTTCTATTTATGATTAAGCGTTCCCTTGATGGTTTTCTTTATTATGTTTATTTGTTTATTTTGAAGAAAAATTCAGAGAATTCAAAGAGACTTCATCGATGTTTCTTATAGATTATTTGTTTACATACTCTATTCACAATAGACCGACCAACACAATTTTTCCTTCCGGTTACAGTTACGGTTCAGTTAAAAATTTCGGTTATTTTCGGTTTACGATTTTCGATTCGGTTCGACTCTCTGATTATAGGATTCTAATTATTGGTTTAGTGTTGTAGTACGTGAATATATTAGCATGTTAAAAAATAATTAATATTTTTCATTTTTTTTTAAATTTATCAACTGTTTTTAATTATAAATTTTATGCATTTGTTTTTAATGAATTAACAAATGTTTTTACAAAATTTGGATCCTAACGTGGGGTACCCAATATTTCATGATTTACAAAAACATTATCAAACTAATTTTTTTAGTAATTCCAACTCATATACAAAAAGTAAGTGTTTGCTCTCATCCTTGACTCGACGATTAAATTCAATTAAAAAAAAGTAAAGCAAATCGGTTATTATAATGGAGGTGATAATATTAAACTGCCTGCGCCGCAGTTTGGTTGAATTGCACGAAGAGTTATAATTATCTACGACTCCACCGATATTACAAATTCTAATGTGATCTTAAAAGAAAGAACGAACGACTGCACTTCGAGCAATCTGAAATTGCAGTTGGAAATTTTTAAACTTCTTTTCGTTTTGGTAAATTTTAGCATCTACGCATGAATACGTGACACGTCGTAGTTGTAGTGATAGTAATAGTAATGAAGAGCGTCGATAATTTGAGGTCGTAGGAAAGTTGCGTCGATTTACTCGAAACCATTATTGCATTAACTTTGTATGTGTACATACGCGATATCATAATTAGAGGACATAAAACATGATTTCGCGTTTGCACGTTCCGTTCGGGAAT
The DNA here is from genome assembly GCF_001412225.1 of Nicrophorus vespilloides. Lineage (NCBI taxonomy): Eukaryota > Metazoa > Arthropoda > Insecta > Coleoptera > Silphidae > Nicrophorus > Nicrophorus vespilloides. Next base: position 29,208 of record NW_017095981.1, read on the forward strand.
CGGCGCCTCGCCGATTAATATTGATGATGATGATGATGCGGCGGCGGCGATCGATTCGCAAATAATAAATGCAGTCTTCTTCGCGTCCTTCAACAATCCTCCTTTCTTTCTTTCATTCGCTACGTAAACCGTAAACGAAGTCGCTTCGGTCTGCACAAAAAAACGTGAAAATACTGCGAGCTACTCCATTTTATTAGGCTAAATGCCTAGTTATAAAATTAAATTGTTCCCCGGCGCCAATGATCTAGCGGGCTGCATTAAACCCAGGCAGACGCTCAGACTTGCTGTGCAGAAGGTCGACACACATATATAAATATATAATGCACACACAATCCGCTACAACAGATGCAATCATTTAACTTATTCCCAACAAGAAGAGAGAAAAATATGAAAAAAAAGAACTTTGATGAACATTTTCAATAATTTAACATCTACATTCTCCCTGACTTGTCTACAAGTTGTACAAGAATTGATCGCTTATGGTGTTTCCAATGGAAAGAAGATTCAATCCAATTACAAATTGGTCGGACATCGTCAAATTGACAACACTTATTTTCCCGGAAGAGCCTTCTACAATGTGATCAATGAATAGATGAACTGATCATGCCAACCCTTGAAAAACTCCCTCACAATCAACCGAAAGATGTCACTGTTTACACAGTCGTTACATACAAGAAAATAAATAAACAATATTTCAGAAAAATCATAATTCCCCCAAAAAAACTTTGATTATTCCATTTTCAATAATTTAACAACTACATCCTCCTGTGTACATTTATGCCATGCGATTAACTCATAAGAATGAATAAAATCTTGTGGCTTGTACAAGAATTGATTGCTTATAGTATTTCTAATGGAAAGAAGATTCAATCCAATTACAAGTTGGTCGGACATCGTCAAGTTGACAACACTGATTCTCCCGGAACAGCCTTCTACAACGTGATCAATGAATAGATGAACTGATCATGCCAACCCTTGAACATACATACAAATAAACAATATACTACTAATACTAACAATACTAATTTTTAGTTCACTTTTCATTAGCTTTCATAAAATTATGCTATATATAAGGAAAAACATTATTTTTCTTGATAAAAATTGTATAAAAAATGTACATATTTATAATTAAACACAAATAGAAACTTATAATTTACGGATAATTGATTACTCAATGAATCGAATAGAAAAATTTGAAAATTCATGATGTAAAAATAGTACATTTTTGTCGACAAACAAAATCTCAAGTGGTTTCCGATAAACATAAAAGCAAAACAAAATCCTGAATTGGACATTGCGACGTGAATTAGTAAAAAGCAAACATGTTTACATCCAGAATTTGCTTATTCGCACTTTGCTATTATTTCACTTCAACACGTAACACGTTTATTTACAAACTATGAATTCATTGTTTGTTAATATTTTCCTTGCAGAATCTTTGAATATAATTTCAAGAAGCGGATGGGGCGCAAGACCTCCAGTTTGGGATTCACCAAATCAGGTGATAAAACCAGCTTCTTTCGTAAACATTCATCACGGAAAATCTTCAAGTTGCTACGACAAAACCTCTTGCATTTCCAAGGTGAGATCGTACCAGAACGAGCATATCGATGGTAAAGGTTGGAGCGATATCGGCTATAATTTTGTTGTAAGTATTCACAATTTAACATAACATAGAGAATAATCAACTTAATTTTAGGTTGGAGAAGATGGTAATGTTTACGAAGGTCGAGGATGGGATAAAAACGAAATAAGTCCAAACCTTCCAAACAGTAAAACAATCGGAATTTGCGTTATCGGAACTTTCAACAGTAAAAAGAAAATTGTTAAACAAATAATTCCAATTATTATTTTTTTCTTTTAAATATAGATGGAGCTCCGAACGTCAAAGCTTTGAACGCCATCAAAGAGCTAATGTCATCCGGCGTTGCCAACGGAAAAATCGCGGCCAACTATAGATTGATTGGTCACCGACAGTTCGATTCTACCGATTGCCCAGGCGATGCCCTCTTCAAAATCATCAAAGGTTGGCCGCACTGGTCACCGTACTCGTTACGAAACGCACACTAGATTCAAATTAAATTTAATTACCAGCTATTTTCACTCATCTAAATTCGTGCGCTAATAAATAATTGTAATTACGACCATTAATTATTAATTTAAAAAAAAAACAACAACAACAAGGAGGCGACTCAAAGCTAATTTCGATATTAATTGTAGGCAGGCTGCTGCCAAATAAAAGAAATACGGAAATAAAACAAAATTGTAGTCGTTTGTTCGGACAAGAGCTCTAATTAAACTCGCGAATTAAGTGCAATAGTGTTATAAATAGAGAAGGAGAGGAAAATGGATCAGCTTATTGCGAATTTACGGGCGGCAGTAAAACCGGGTCTCTTCGGAGGTCGATGCAACATTAACGCCGTAATTCGCATAATAAATTGGGATGGGGTCCCACAGATCCCAACTTCTTGTCCTCTTCAACATCCTCCTTCACTCGATACACTCGAAAACAAATTATGCATGAATAAGACGGAGCGAAACGACCGCTCCACCTCGTCATTCTTAAATTGTGTTATTTCTCATATTTCTGTAATGCCGCTAGATGGCGTATCATTTTGACGCACATTTGTAGCATTCGTTAATATAGACAACTTGTTTTACACGTTTAATAATATTAGAAAAATCGCAAAATTCTAGACAAATTTATATAACACAATTAATAGAATAACAATATAAAAATTAATAAGATAAATATTTCATATAATAAATGTATATTATACCAATATGTGCTGCATTTGTTACGGCGAAAAAGTTTTGATTTGAAAGATCAAAGTGGAAACGCCGCGACGCGAATGAAAATAAATACCTGATACAAACCTCTACTTTTTTGTTTTTTCGTTCTCTCTATATCTCTCATACATTATTTACTCGGCGCACACTTTTATATATATAAATACATATATGGATGAAGTATTCGGTTTCCAAGCAACAACAAACATAAAACATGATAAATAAATAAATAAATAAATAAATAAATGAATAACGTTGCGCAGTTAACATGTTTAATTTAGTGCGTTTGTAATCACACACATACTAGATTTATAATTAATTTAATATAAACTTTTTATATAACTACAAATCCATAGTGAAAAACTTGGATAATCTCTTTTATTAACTCATAATTATTTTAACATTTCACTAATGAATCGAATGAGTAAATAAAAGTAAATAATATAAATTGTAGGGCTTTTTAACTCTGTAGGTATAATTAATAAGTTCCATTTTGCTAATTAAACAAATTCAGTCGGAAAGGTGCGTCAAGTTAATTAGAGTCCGTTCTCGCGTTCAAATTAAATTGATGTAATTGAAATTAATGAAATTGCAAATATTTCCGATTCCCAATCTCGTTTTCCGACTCGTCTCATCTACACACACACACTCTAATTAATACTGCAAATTCACGAAATTATATACGAAAAAAATTAATGAATATAATTCAATGAAAATTTCTTCAAATTATCATCATTGAAAATTTGTAATTACTGAATTTTCTTTAAGCAAATATTTAATTTTCTTTTCAATTTATTATAATAGAGGGATAGAAGTAATGTTTGGTAGAAAATTTTAGAAAATTAGAGAATACGGAATTTCTCAAAAATGAGTTTGAAATTATCGATTTGAAATGTCGTTTTGGAAAAATGTAATTTCTCAAATTTATTTAAATAAATATTTAAGTTTATTTTCAGTTTGTTATAATAGAGTAATAAAAGTAATGTTTGATAGAAAATTGAAGAAAAATAGAGAATACGGAATTTCTCAAAAATAAGTTTGAAATTATCGATTTGAACTGTTAAAATGTCGATTTGGAAAAATGTAATTTCTAAAATTTATTTAAATAAATATTTAAGTTTATTCTCAATTTGTATAATAATAAAGTAATAAAAGTAATGTTTGGTAGAAAATTGAAGAAAATTGGAGAATACGGAATTTCTAAATAATAAGTTTAAAATGATTGATTTTCTAAATTTCTAATTATAATTAAATGTAAAAAAGGAAATATTACTTCAATAAAAACTACATTCGTTTATGAGTTAATTTGAGAGCAATAGTTCTGGAGTTAATAAAAAAAATTTAGTAGTGTGGACTCGATGATATAAAAAAAAGTGAGCTGCAGGAAGTTAATAGTCGTAATAGCCATTAGGGCTTTATGCACTCGCACACATATGTAGACTCGATGAAAGCGTCAAAGGATGGCGTTTTTTTTTTTTTTTCATTCATCCAGCCAGCTTTCGTTCCGGTCCTCTCACCCACTAAATTTAGCAATAAATTCCATTTTATGATTATTTGAGCGGATTTAGAGGGGACACGCGGAATTGGACATCTGTTGAACGCTTGCAAAGCAATTCCGCTAATCTACTTTTATGCGCGTTCGGCAGCAACAGCCTCCCCATTCCCATTCCCACATCCCTATACAGACAGCATCTCTTTGGCTTAGATCCAGATCTATATAGTCGGCAGTCTGGATGATGGGACAACAAGAAGAAGAAGAAGGATGCATTATTCAAAGCAAATCAAACTGAAAAATAAATAGCCTGGAAAGAGGAGAAGTAGGACAAATAAACTGGAATAGAGAAGAGGAAGATGATCTGGGGGGGTTTGTTGGGTTCATTATTTACAGAAGAGAGACTGTAGTCTGCGAACGAAACTTGTCACTGGTTGTTGTTGCTACAAATAGAAACGCAACTATCTTTGAATGTGCGCTCGTTTTTGAAATGGAAACATAATGGTTGAAGTGAGATGTCTTATAAAACTGGTAATAAATGGTTGCACCTGTTGGCGGCAGCGGTTTCCATCTCCATTTTTTTCCTCTTTCAACTGAAAACCTTTGGTGAAGTGAAGTGAATAAAGAGAGTTCTAGTTTGGAATTAGCCGCGAAAATCATTATTACAGCAGCCGCCTCCGAAATCGATTCTCTCGCGTTTAGCTTCGCACATGATTCCACATTTATTCGCCTATAATTCGATCAGTTTTCGCGAGTTTAAACTCGCCCATATTATTTGACGATTCGTTCGTTCGGTCATTCATTTATTATGATTATAATTATTACGTAAAACTCTGTGAGCCGCGGATTTCGTTTTCAATTATCCTGGGCATTAAGGTCTAATGGATTTCCCAGTTATTTGACATGCAGATATTAAATATTATGGGAATACACCCGCATTCAATATAAACCCGATATTCCATCAATTCACCTCCTCTCCCCGATCTACTCCAAATATAGGTAACTAAATGCACATTGATTCCACACAAATAAATGAAAACATTACGAATGCGTAACTGTGGCAGTAAATAAATTATTTTTTAGTTAAATTCCAAGAAATGGTTACAATAAGTGAAGTTTACAAATAAAAAAAGTTATTATAAATCAATATACAAGGTGGCGCAAAAGTAATGTCATAATTTGAGTTGGCTGCCATTCTTGCAGATGGCGCCAAAAGTCACTGTGCTTTGACATTTATAATGTAGACATATAGTGAATTAGTTGTCATCAAGCCATGGAGTGATACACACCTCAAGAACGTGGATTTATTGTTACTGCTTATTTGACAAATTTTCAGTCTGTTTTTTTAACGCAACGTGAATGAGCGATGAAGCCCATTTCCACTTAAGTGGTTATGTTAACATACAAATTTTGCGTTTCTGGGGTACAGAAAATCCACACGTAAAGTAGTTCCATTGCATCCTTTTACTTTTACTTTTGCGCCACCTTGTATAATATAACAAAATCCAGAATACATTGAAAATTAAAAAAAAATATACAATAAAATTTCAAAGGATATTTGATACGCTTTACGTAACTCTTTTTTTTTTCTCTCTCTCTCTCTCTCTCATTTGTTAATATTACAAACAATTGCGCCGCGAACTCAGCCGTACGCTATACAATAAACGTACAAATATTTGAACCGCGAAAATGTTTGAGGATCAAAAACCAGTTTTGTTTTGTTCAGGAATGAAGAGAGTCGCGTTGAGTTGTCTCTCTGTGTTTGCATGCCTGTATGTTTGTATGAATGCATTATTTTTTTCCACTCTCTTGTTGTGTTTGTAATACGTTATTACGGAATGCACAGAAGGTAGGTGGGTCGACCTCAGCAAAGGGCTTTTGTTGTGGAAATTATTACTTTGGCTCTCGTCCATCTGCGAGGATAACGCAACAACAGACAGTTTGTTTGATTTTTTTTTATTTTAGTCATTGTTTTGTTTGTAATATTTAAAAGAAAAAAAGATGATATTTGGCGACCAACGTGGGTCCCCGCGTAAAATTCCACTACAATGTACTTTTTTTTGTTTAAATTTTTTAATTGAATGTCGATATTATATATGAATTTCGCTGTTATCTTAACCTTTCTCGAGGCTGCAATTTGGATACGCCGTATTCAAAATAATTCAAATTTCCCGCTTTGAATATTCATAAATTTTGCATGGCGTTTTCGAAACTGATGTATTTCAACCAATTTTACAACGTCGTTAATTATTAGTTTCCAAACGATCGATTGATCTAGCTGCAACGTGTTTTAGGTTAATTACTAAATAGAGATTTATGTATGCAAATAAGTAAAAGAAAATACGAAAAAGCATAGATTTTACAATGTAACTATAATCATTTTTGTACAAAGTTGATACATACAGTTGATGAAATTTGGGACCCTCATCGTGGGGCCCTCGTTGAGAATTATAGCTGAATATATTCTAAAGTGTTGTAACATGAACAAAGTTAATATTGATTGAAGAATTTGGTTATAACTTGTGGATTAACTGCGATCCAATTTAAGCTCGGGACGGCGATTCCGAAGATCCTGAGATTGAAAGCAACAAGTGATTGATACGTGCATCAATCACGAATTTTCCCACGGCGATTTTTCATCCCTTCGTGTGTGTGTGTGTTTTTTTTTGTTGTACACAACGCATCTCCATTTCTTCGCGTCAGTTTGTTGCCTGTCTGCATCCCCTATTTTCTGGACGCAATAAAACGTCGCGAAAATTTATGATTGCGCCCTATTATACTTTGATTTTCGTGGAAATACAAAAATCCGTCTTCTTTGAAAATCAAGGTATTTCCTGGCGCTCTCGATTTGTCAACGTCGCTCGAGGCTCATTCATATTTTCGCCTCCCTTCTTGAATCAGACGCATTTTCTTTGTTATGTACCCAATTTATTTTTTTTTTTTTTGTAAGAATTTACGTTGATTTTATACGTTTATTAATTGCTGAAGCTTGAAAGAAAGCAATTTCGGTAATTTCCTTGGTGGAGGCAGATAAAAGTTGGAGGCTTTTAAGAAGAGAATGTTCTCTTTTCGTCTCTTTTATTTCCTTCTGGAATTGTTCATTAGGTGAGTGCGCAATCGGAAGGTGCGGATGGTCTTAATTGAAATTCGATGTTTTTGAGGTTTCAGCCAATTTTCCGCACAGCCCGGGAAAAACGCTCTCGGGCAAATTAGCTTTCACTCGGATATGCAAATGCGATGGCTGAGAATGAAGAGGGAAGGAAACGTTGAAAGTAAAATAATGTCGAGGCAAAATACAGCACAAAATACAATTCACGGTGGAGAATTGACATAATCACTACTTTTGTATGAAATTCGATGACACTTTGTAAAAATATTTATCTTTCTAAAATCTAAAAAATAATATAAAAAACGTGTACATAGATCAAAAGTAAATAACGTTTGTAAAACTAGAAGGTTTGCACGAGAAAACTGTCGAAATAAAATTGACATAACCTTACCTGAAAAAAAATGACGATTAAACAAAATAACGCTTCTTTTATGACATAACATTGTTTTTAAATTAACGTTTTTTTTTTAATTCTACCAACATTTAGTAATAAAAAAAAGTATATACTTATACAATTTTACATGAAAACGATGTTTTCTAGTTCGTTTTGACTGTAGTTGTTGGATTACAAAAGAGACAGGTCATTTATCTTCTGGAGGAATCTCGAATGCTCCGACGAGCAAAAATGTTTATGTAATTTATATATATCTATATAATAGTAGACAGTAATCGACTTTTCTAGAAGTTATTTTTTTGTTTGCTCATCTCCTCTCTCGCAATCTCACGAGTAAATGAATTACATAAGAAGCGGAATGTTTAGAGAATAGTGCGCAGAGTGTGTCTGAAGGCGAATTGTCCGTAGTTAACTAATGAATCCTTCTTAGATTTTTTTTTCTGTTACTTTCAGAAACGAAAAAAAAAGCGATTTTCCGAATGAATTGCTTTGTGATTAAAATTAATTAAACTGTCAGAAAGTTCTTCATTCATATGAATATTTGTTAATTTCGCTATTTTTTTCTTTATTAAACGTAACTTAATAAATACTTTTACGTCCAAAGTATTTCCGAGAAAACCAGTAAGAAAAAAAGTATAAAAATTTCCATTTACAACTTCCAACACATAATTCCTTTCTTTACTCCTGTTTCACATCTATTTTATACTTTTTATTATTTTCGATGCATTTCCTCGTCGCCTCTGGCATCGCCCCAAAAATACGTGTTTGTTCCACGAAATCCATTTGGAATTCGACGAGCATTCCAAACTGAGCTGCAAATAATGAATAATAAAATGCGTCTTTCCGCGCAATCCGCTCTTATTTAACACACAGGGAATTCCCTCTTTTTTTTTCTTCCCCCTTATTTTTTTCGTGTGTGTGCGCGCTTTGCTCCATTCATCGCCAAGTTTTATAACCCAATTCAATCGAGAAATCTACGTACGTTCGTTGCTTTCGGATGGGCATGATCAATCCACACTTTTTACTGTCTCTTTGACGTGGTTATTTTACATTTTACGCCCACTTTTATACACTTTGTCGCGCTGCAGCGCGTACTCAAAATGATCCAAGAAGATTTTCAAATAAATTACATCACGGAATTGGCTATAAACTAACGAAAAGTTTACTTAATTTTAGTTTTTTTTTATACCAAACATTACTTACATTATTCTATTAGTATTTCATTAAAGAAATTTCGGAAATATTTTTTTCAAATCGATAATTTCAAACTTATTTTTGAGAAATTCCGTATTCTCCAATTCTCTTCAATTTACCACCAAACATTACTTCTATTACTCTATTATAAGAAATTGAAAAGAAACTAAAATATTTATTTAAGTAAATTTTAGAAATTACATTTTTACAAATCGACATTTTAACAGTTAAAATCGACAATTTCAAACTTATTTTTGAGAAATTCCGTATTCTCCAATTTTCTTCAATTTTCTACTAAACATTATTTTTATAACTCTATTATAACAAATTGAGAATAAACTTAAATAATTATTTAAGTAAATTTGAGAAATTACATTATTCCAAATCGACATATTTTAACAGTTAAAATCGACAATTTCAAACTAATTTTTGAGAAATTCCGTATACTCCAATTATATTCAATTTACTACTAAACATTACTTTTATTACTCTATTATAACAAATTGAGAATAAACTTAAATATTTATTTAAATAAATTTTAGAAATTACATTTGTCCAAATCGATATTTTAACAGTTAAAATCGACAATTTCAAACTAATTTTTGAGAAATTCCGTATTCTCCAATTCTCTTTAATTTTCTACCAAACATTACTTTTATTACTCTATTACAACAAATTGAGAATAAACTTAAATATTTATTTAAATAAATTTGAGAAATTACATTTTTCCAAATCGACATTTTAACAGTTAAAATCGACAATTTCAAACTAATTTTTGAGAAATTCCGTATACTCCAATTCTCTTCAATTTTCTACCAAACATTACTTTTATTACTCTATTATAACAAATTGAGAATAAACTTAAATATTTATTTAAGTAAATTTTAGAAATTACATTTTTCCAAATCAAAATTTTAACAGTTAAAATCGACAATTTCAAACTCATTTTTGAGAAATTCCGTATTCTCCAATTCTCTTCAATTTACTACCAAATATTACTTTTATTACTCTATTACAACAAATTGAGAATAAACTTAAATATTTATTTAAATAAATTTGAAAAATTAAATTTTTCCAAATCGACATTTTAACAGTTAAAATCGACAATTTCAAACTAATTTTTGAGAAATTCCGTATACTCCAATTATCTTCAATTTACTACCAAACATTACTTATATTACTCTATTATGAGAAATTGAAAAGAAACTTTAAAAATTACTTTTTTTTAAATCGATAATTAACTTTTTAATCCCTTAATGCAATATTCCGCAAAGAGAAAGTTCTTAACTGAATCCTATTATTTTTTAAAATCTCGTCCCCTTTTACGTTTGCTCTTAATTTGCTTCCATCTTCAGGGATTATTGCATCGTCGTCAATTTCCTAAAAAGAACCGCGCATTTTAATGTTATTCTGTCGGGAATGAAGTTTTTTTCTTTCATCCCTTGGATGCACTTAACATCGGATGATCCACTGTTTTCTTTTCTTCCTTCACATCCGAAGAAACATCATCATCATCCCAACCACTCGAAGAGGCGAGACTAACCATTCTATTCCATTTACGCACTTTTTTAACGGCAATTATCGAGCGAAACGAAAATAACACGAACATTTTTTTTTTGTTAGAGCCTCCGTCGAGTTTCGGTTCATTAGTCGACGACCTGTTATTTTTTTTTATTCATTAAGTTAATAGCCGCCGTTTTCCCAGTTTTATATCCATCGAGAATTCTCTCACAAAGTAATGGAATCGTTAATTATTAATGTCCATCTAAAAAGATTATAATGTTTCAATTTGTAACCGAAACTAACAAATTCATAATTTTCGTACATTATATAGAAAAACGTAAATTCGGTTAATGTGGTCACTTTATCTATTACTAAATATATTGAACATAAACAATTCTTTCAATTAATACAACAATCATTCTTGTATTTCCTGATTATTTGTACATTGTGTTGTGTAGAAATGTTATCGGTTTGATCGTTTTTCCCCTATTCTTTCATTGTCATTTTCTGTCGAACTCAGAGCCGAGGTTGTACAAAAATAGATTTCCGTAATTAAGGTCGTAGGCGGCGGTGAGAGCTGCGGTACGTAACGGGGTATAAGGGGGAATAATAATAATAAAGGGATGAATTCGTGACGGTAATTCCATTTGAAACGTTTACTTGGAAATAATTGGATCATGGATATTCATCCACAACAATCCAGTAGGCTTTCGCAGATCCCCGATAAATGGTACAAAGCAGTGAAGAAAATACAAATTTAGTTTTGTCATTATTTTGATACCCATGAAATTTACCCAATTGTTTCAAAGTTTTCTTATGTTTTTTCATACAGCCAACATTAAATAAACAATTTTTGATTCATTGCATTCAAATGTTTCACCAATTTTTCTTACTATTATCAACATTAACCCAATTTTTTTTAATTTTTTGATACTGAAAATATTAACCAAACCATAAACGAAAAATTGATTAATTTAGAAATTCGTTCATTCATTGCACTTTTTGTACAGTTATTTTGTGTTTTCTGCGCTTTTATTAATACTTTACAAGCCGCCGATTGTTTGAAAAAAAAATCCCAGCTTTGTTCGCTTAATTCCACCAGTCCTACTGGTGTCGAATCAATAGTCGGCTTTGTACCGGATTAATATTTCTATAGCAAATCCGATTTTAATTTACTTTTCGACAATTTTCAACAAAAAAAGCATTAATTTTATATCCGCAGATTTAAACCACAAAAAATTATTTATTATTATGAGAAAATTATCAAAAAAAAAATTATTTTTTAATTTGAAATTTTATGGAAAGTTATAGAATTTGAAGAAATTTAAAATGTTGATTAAAGTTGTTATAAATATAAATACAAAGAATACTTGTATGTGTATTTTACTTGTTGATAATACTAACTGAATGTGTTTGTATTGGAAACGCTTTTGGAGACAGAATTTTCTTAGCTTCGGAGACTAAAATCCTTTGGGAACGTCTTGAATTTAACGGTGGATTTTGTGTGTTTAGGTTTAATTGATTTATGCGGTCGATGATGTTGGTGGACAGGCTTTATCTGTGGTAGAGCAGGCAGTAAGTCGTCGCCTCCGGACAGTTTGTCTTCGTAATAATGTATTGAATCTAAATACACAAACACACACACTTCGTTACTATATCCGGCCTACACGTAAAGCGAGCGAGCGAGAAAGATATAGCTTTATTTCCCTTAGGAAATTGCCTCAGACTTGATATTTCGGACAGTTTGATCTCCTACTTTATACCTGCACCCTTCCAACTTCACCTCCCTTGTCGGAATGAACTCGCGAGAAACCTTTTTGTCTCAAGGAAAGACGAAAATAACATATTTTCCGGCGTATTAAATTTCCTTTACGATCCTTGAGATTAACCATTATCTACACAGTAATAATATCCTGACTTTTGTTGTTTTCAACTTTTTGTTGTTGCATTGATTGAAAAACGTATTGTACACTAAAAAAAATCATATTCGTCATATTTTTAGCATTGATTTCCACTAGAAATTTACCAAAAATAACTTAAAAATCATCAAAGCTTTGTAATTAAATTGAATCGAAACTCAATTGTTAAATTTGTAGCATTGATTAATATAAGCAAACTGTATTAATTTCCACTAAAATCCACCAAAAATAACTTAAAAATCATGAAAGCTTTGTAACTAAATTCAATCGAAACTCAAATGTTAAATTTGTAGCATTGATTAATATAAGCAAACTGTATTAATTTCCACTAAAAATCCACCAAAAATAACTTAAAAATCAACAAAACTATGTAACTATATTTAATCGCAGCTCAATTGATAAATTTGTACAAGTAAACTATATTAATTTCCACTAAAAATCCACCAAAAATATCTGAAAATCATCGAAACTGAGCAACTAACTTCAGTAATGACTAATTTCACTTCATCAATATTAGCATTGATTCCACTACAAATCCACAAGAATATAACTACAAAATCATGACAAATGTGCAACTAACTTCGCTTTAAACCCACTTGATCAATTGTTAGAATTTTTACTTTGAGAGAGAAAAAAAAAATTGTAAATACGAACTAAATGTTGTGGAATTTTAATAATTCAAAGTTGGCTTTATTAATTCCCCCAAGATTACATTCTGTTTTTTTTTCTCCTGACCTCCCCACGCATATTTTTCCCTTCACGTCTGCAACATTGACGTGGAACGGATGGAAATCATTACGGAATTTAATAATGCATTAGGAACGCCGCCGCCCCCACGCATTCACGACGAAAAGCTACCAGAAAACAACACATAAACTTCTATATTGGCAATCGAAACGCAATTTATGTAACCAAATAAACAAGTATTAGGAAATGGTGGATGCGCCTGGTTTTTCCTTTTTTTTTTCAAACATTGATTCGTTTTTATCATCCTGTATCGATGTTTGCCTCCGTTTTCGCGGCTTTGTAAACTCATTACCGTCCTTTAATGGCCCATAAATTCGCGATACTCAAACACACCGGGAATAGGAACGGAAGAGCGGAACAAGAAGGATTCCTGATTACCTTTATTTATTACGCAATTTCCGCCGCGATTCTGATGTTGTTGTTGTTGTTTTTTTAATCAAAGCTCGATCAAAGAAATCCGGAACGTATTTGCTTTTTTTTTCTGTAATTTAGTTCAATCGAATCGCACAGATGTCGCCAGTGCAGTTTTAATAAAAATCTGCTTTAAAATTCGTCAAATTCGTGCTGTTTTTTTTGCTTTTTCACTGTAACTTCAACGTAATTCCGTGCAGCGTTTATTAAAGCGCGCACATACATAAAATAAAATGTAAAGTTTCGGAATGCAAAGCCCTTTTGATGGAAGTTTTTCTGTGTGTGTGTATACATATTTTTCGCTTTTGCTTGTGGCGAACGTTAAATGTGTCCGGATTAGTAGCGCGAAATTAAAAGGACACGAAAATAATGTATATATAATATTGCGGTGGAGACGCGCAGGGATTTGAATGCAAACAGACGCGAATCCAAAATGCGATGGAAATCAGAGGGAAGAAGAGGAAAGGACGTTTCCATTATCCGAAATCTGATTACAGATTTCTCTCTCGGTTTTCCCCATTTTCGTGAAAGAAGGAAATGGAGGAAAAAGAAAGGACAAGGAATAAAGTAAAAGAAACTGACAAAAAAAGAAAATGTGAATTTCTTTTCTTTATCTTGCGATTGCGATTGGATACTCAAAAATTCATTTCTCCAGCGCCCGATTGTGTCCGAATTGTGTATTTTGTGGAGGGTTGGGGGGGGGTCCTTCTTGACGCGCTCGTTATCTAAATCTATGTGAGCTGGCTGCGGCTCACGTATTATTAGCCCTTCGGGGCATTACGGTCCCAGTATTCACGCGATAAACTCCAACAATTTTATTTATCGAGCGATTTCATTCGATCCCGGATTCAATTCGTTCGCACATAACGCCGAAATGAAGGTATAAAATGAAAGAAAAAAATAGAGAAATATACATATATATATATTGTAGATTAGTTTGTGTTAGTTTGCCGAAAGCAGAAATGTGGAAAACTAATTTAAACGATATAAAACGATCAGAAAAATAATAGATATTAAAGTCACTGTAATACATAGAATGAATCAAAAAGATGCATATGAAAGCTGAATGTTTGGGGAATGTAACGTATATTCATACATTGCTGTGGTTTTAACCGTTTGGCTGTAATTCGAGTTCAAATTTGAAAAAATGCTCGAAAAAGCAGTGTTTTCACATTTTATTGATTTTCTCGAAAACTATAATAGATAGAATGAATCGAAAATATGCATATGAAAGCTGAATGTTTGGGGAATGTAACGTATGTTCATACATTGCTGTGGTTTTAACCGTTTGGCTGTAAATCGCGTTCAAATTTGAAAAAAATGCTCGAAAAAGCAGTGTTTTTACATTTTATTGATTTTCTCGAAAACTATAATAGATAGAATGAATCGAAAAAATGCATGTGAAAGCTGAATGTTTGGGGAATCTAGCAAGTATTCATATATTACTGTGGTTTTAGCCGTTTGGCAGTAATTTTTGTTCAAAGTTTAAAAAATG
>NW_017095982.1:0-2691 GCF_001412225.1 Nicrophorus vespilloides
ACACTCAAACGATTTTACACTTAGGTGTAGTTAAAAAAAATAATAGCGGAAATGAATACATTAGAACTGAATAAAGAAGAAAAAAATGTTGCCAGCAGGCAATTGCCATTCGTTCTTATTTACACGATTCAATAAAAGTCTGCCATCTGAACGGAAGTTTAATTTCAAGATTTCAGTCTTAATCGATTTCATGTGCATGCAAAGATACCAATAGATCACGCCATTTGCTTGCCGCGCAGAGATGGAATGGATAAATATACTGTACTCAGGAAGACCGCAACGTTTCCTAGTTTCCAAAAAAAGGAGGAAACCAGATAAACGACATTGAAAGGTCGTTCAAGTTTTCATCGATTGCAAGGAATCTTTCACAAAAGAAAGGAGAAGCCGATATACTGTAATGAAATGAAATTTCTTCGTTTCGACCGAATCGAAAATGGATTTGCCTCTGCTGTAATAAAAACCAAACGGCACACGCCGGGGCACAAAGCATTAATGGAAGCAGAGTTAAGGAATAAATTAGTATCTGGATCGGATCGCATTTGAATTTCCCGCTCGTTTACAGGCGCATTCTTCTGCACGCGATTGAAATTAATCGCAGTACTCGTTTCTTCTTTTCTTTCATTTGTTAGTTTTCGTTATTCTTTTTGTTGATGCTCGCGAATTTCACGTTGTTTCGAAACGATTGAAAGCATTTAACTTAATTGCATATCAATTGAAGCTCTGCACGAAACAGTTTGTATTTCTTTAGCTGCAGTTTCGATTTTGATTGTGATTTATTACTTTTAAGGTTCACTCACTTTATACAACTTCTCTCAAATTACCTTTCCACCCAATATGTATGAATTTAAGTTAACTTAACCCAAAAACTAACCTTATATCTCTTATCATATTACTCGACAACCAAGCACGCTAATTACTAGTATGCATACTCTAATTAAAGACAAACATTCATGCTTCAATTTGAATTCAATGCCATATTTCATGTAAGAAGCTGTCAAAGTAGAAAAAAAATAGGCAGTATCATAACGTTTCCTTGTATTACTTAATAACCACGAATGCCAAATTGAAATAAGCTTTAAATTGAGTGTACTGTCAAAACTATAGTTATGAACAATTGAAAAAACATTTTTTATAACTGTGTCTTCACGATTTCTGATAATACTATAATTATGCAACTAAGTCAATGGAAGTAACAATTTTAATTTAGGTTATTATCTGAATTAGCTATACAATTCTACGATTGATTTGAGCTGAGATTACGTGACGTTCGCCTCATGAATCCGATGACATTAATGAAATTACATCACGTAGGCTAATAAACCTCAAATCCGTGTGGTAAAAGTGCGTCCGCACTGCGTGAATTCGCGTTCGTCGAGTATTAGCCGCGCTTATTCAGTCTGCATTTCGTTGCGGCCATCGAAATGATCCAAGCTTAAAGGATGAAAACTGGAAATGCAAATAATTCCAAGGACGTAGGAGGTTCGGAAATTCCGGATCCGGATTAATTTTCGCTCATGTTTCACGAAATTTGCCCGTTTTGTTTCGCGTTATATTCATTAAATAGAAACGCTTTCGGGACGAAACCTTCCCTCCATCCCTCTCCATCCAAAACCCCCCTTTTGTGCCGCATTGTTTCCATATCAGGCCCAGTTTTAGCAGATGTCTTTTGTAATTATTATTTCCTATTATTTCCACGTAGTCCCATTGTTTCCACGCTGAATATGCAACGAAAAAAAAAGTATTAAGGATTAAGGAGCGTCTGTTTTGGCCCCGCTACCCCTGCACTTGTGCAACTTACGTGCACTCCCGCTTTTCATTTAGTTTTATCCTGTATATTATTTTTCCGGCGATATTAAAAAGAGAATCCGAAAACCGAAGAGAACGCAAATAAAAAGTTTTAATATTAAAAAATATCGCGGATAAAATGAAAAAAAACGGACTTGTACCCTCTTTGAACTATCGATTTGTTTTATTTTATTTTTCTGCTCAACGGAATTAAATTCAATTTCATTTCATTTAACAGGAAACTTTAATTCTGGTAGAAGCATTGGCGACGAACAAATGCGGTGATGCACGGAGTGGAACGAAATCCGGAATTAAACGAAATCCGGAATCAATTATGAAACGAGTTCGGTCGAGCGTATGCTGCCGAAGCGAGCCGAACAAATACGTTACGCGATTAGTCTTCCATTACCTAACTCTTGCTAATGCAATTGTTAATAATACACGTCGGAAATTAACGTTAACGAAACCGGATACAATTTCCATTTATTCAATCAACACAATATTAGTTTAATAAACAGATCCAATTAGTTGCTATTTATGTATCGAAACTGCGTTTGACTTGCATCATCATTTGGCATTTCACAATGCATTGTTTTACATCAAATAAATACTTCTATGGATTCGATTCGGGTGNCAACCATTTGCAGATTTAATCTTGATATTTTATTGTTATTTCCTTTTATTTATTTAATTGAACTCTACGAATTTCAAAGCAAACATTTCCACAGTTTCTAACTAATATATTCACATATGCAAACAATTCCATAACAGGTACAGAACTTTTATAAGTAATCAAAAAAATAGACAACTCTGAATTAAAACCACGTATAAATTCTGTTATAAAAAAAGTGAAAAAGCACAAAATAGAAATAATATTATTTTCATTAATAAATTGAATTGATTTAT